>NC_092041.1:76280872-76580872 GCF_003086295.3 Arachis hypogaea | reverse complement strand
TTGAATTCAAATAAAAAAATACATAAGTGATGTATTGCATGAGAAATTGAGTTAATTTTAAGAATAGTCTGATTTACTTAAATGTGGTGATATTTTCTGTGATTTTTGAATGCATGATATGAACAGTGCATATTTGAATTTGAATCAAGGGATGTTGATGTATAAAGAACAGGAATTTAGAGAATTATTATGACTTCTCTGAAATAAACAAAAATTTAATCCTTGAAGCAAAAGAAATAGCAAAAAAAATTTAAATAATAAAATAAAAATAAAAGCAAAGTCCAAGGCTCTGAGCATCAATGACTAGGGAGGTCAGACATGATTAAAAGCTCAAAGAGTTGTTTCCGTAATCATATGCTTGTGGTGTGATTGTGTCAAGTAATCCTTGAGACAGAATACTTAGAGTCGAGACCAAATGCGTTTTAACAGAGTATGCCAAAGGCTTTGAGCACCACTGTCTGGGAGTAACTGAAAGAAAAATCAAAACTCAAAGAGAGTTTCCCAGTTAAGTGCTTGTGGTGTTTCTGTGTCAAGTAACTCTTGAGACAAAACATTTAAAGTCACGGCTAGGCTCAAGCTGCAAAACACCAAAGAAAAATAAAGTAAAGTAAATTTTGCTGTTTTCAAGGATTAAACTAAAATATAAAAGATCAGAGAATTCATAATATTATCCGGATTCTAAGTCTGAATGACAATGACATCCTTCTGATCCAAAGGAGAGTGAGATGCCAAAACTATTCAAGATTACAGTTATAAACCCCACTATAAAAAGAGACATGAGCTAAAAAGAATTCTCATTCTCATGCAAATTCACATCCTAAGCTTATATTAGTTTTGGTTGTTTGAGGACAAGCAACAGTTTAAGTTTGGTGTTGTGATGCGTGAGCATCTTGTCTATCTTTTCCTAGTGAATTTGCACTTAAATTGTTGAATTTAATTAAGAATTAATTATATTTTAGCCACTATGGATGCTATTTTGAGTCTTGGGCAATTTTATCTATTTCAGGTAGCATTCGGCGGAATTTGATGGAGTTTCTGCAGCACAAAAATCAAAGGAGATGGCTGCGAGCAGCAGGCACGCGTGCACGTGATCTGGAAGTATCCATGGCGACGCGTACGCGCTACTAACGCGTACGCGTGATTTGAAGATTTGTTCAGCGACGCGTTCGCATGACCGACGCGTCCGCTTGACTTGCGAAGAAGACCAGCGACGCATACGCGTGACTGATGCGTACGCGTGACGTGTGCGATTTGCAAAAATTACAAAAATCACTGGCGTGGATTTTGGGCCGCGTTTTGACCCAGTTTCTAGCCCAGAAAATACAGATTAGAAGCTGCAGAATGGAAAAATCAAGTGGTCCCCACCCATCAGCTGAAGACTTGTTAATTAATTTGAATTTAAATTCAAATCTTATTTTGAGAAAAGGATATTATTTTTAGTTTTAGATAATTAGATTTTAAATTTATTAGGATTAGTTATAAATAGGAACTCTGTACATTTAGACAATATACACCTTTTTTTTACCAGAACCCTTATTTTTCTTCTCTGAACCATGAGCAACTAATCCTCCATTGTTAAGGTTAGGAGCTCTGTCTATTTTCATGGATTGATTTGTTTGATCTTTTTAATTTAATTCATGTCTTGATTTATATTTCAATAATTGTTTTCATTTTTTATTCTATGAACATTGGGTGGAACGGAAGTATGACCCATGTTCTAATTGAGTTCTCGTAAAACTTGGAAAAGTTCTTTACTTGAACAACAGCTTGAAAACATATTATACTGAATTTTTAATTGTTTGTATTTAAAGGGATACGTGACATATAATCCCCTTATTTGTGGATAATTAGGATTCTTTTGGCATATAAACTAGAAATTTATCATCACCCTCTAATTGGAATTAATTGACCAAGGAATTGGCAATTAATGAATTTTAGAGAAGACTAGGAAAGTCTAAGGAATTAGGGTCTAGTCACATATAGTTTGCCATGAAATTAAATCTTGCATGATTAAATTAATTAGTAATAAAAGTTAATCCGGAAATTAGATAACTCTGAAACCTTAACTGCTTTCTCAAATATTTTATTCCTAACTCATTGCTGCTTACTTTCTGAAATTTTTAAAGTATTATTTAATGCTCTTAGAATATCTCAAAACCATTTTCTGCTTGCCTAACTAATCCTATCAAACGCTATTGTTGCTTGATCCATCAATCCTCGTGGGATCGACCCTTACTCACGTAAGGTATTACTTGGTACGACCCGGTGCACTTGCCGGTTAGTTTGTGGGTTGTAAAATACCGCACCAGATAACCTAAGGGAATTGAACAAAGGATGAGATATATAATAGTTTAAAGAATTTTTTTAAAAGCTTAATAAGGGAAAACTGGGAAAGTCTTAATATTTAAATCCTGGTTCACTTGATGAGATTCACTTTTATTATATTTCTTCAAATACTTATTCTCTTCATTTATTTCTTCAATTGCTATCTTATTTATTGAGAATTATATATTTAGAAAAATTATGTCTTTACTCCTTGTTTCCCTTCCACACCTTATTTTTCTTTTGGCAAAGATATGTTTGAGAAGGAACAATGGAATGATGGTCAACTAGCTACAATAAGAGACGGGTATGGATTTGTAATATTTGCCTTTTTCTTCTCATTTGTATTCTGATATTTGATTTTGATGACTTCCATTATCAATTGTGTTTTCAGTTTCATTGTTGACATTAGTAATAATATCAAACAATAAACTGTTTTCCCTATTAGGTGCATATGGAGGCAAACAGAAAAGCAATGTCCGAGGATGCTAACCTTTTGCCTTCTCCTTAGGAAAAAATTACTTATAAAATTGGAAACAAGGTAAGTAATATATTGATAAACCACTATTTCATGGTTTATCTTGTGCTAATTTGAGCGGTTTTTTTCAACTCTTTACTCACCTATTCATATGATTTGCATGATTTTACAATTCCTTTCTAATTTTATTCTATGGTTGAAAAACTTGCTTCCTATACATTTAAATTATATATTTTTAATCCCCCTTTATACCATTCGATGCCGTGATCTGTGCGTTAAGTGTTCTCAGGCTTTATAGGGCAGGAATGGTTTAGAGGATGAAAAGGAAGTTTGCGAAAATGGAAGGAACACAAGGAAATAAAGAAGCTGACCAGCGAGGAGCGGCGCGGACGCACAACAAGCAAAAAAGCACAATCAATGCGCACGCGCACCTAGCGCGCACGCGTGACATGCGCGACCTGCAAAAATCGCAGAAATTACTGGGGGCGATTTCGGGCCAGTTTTAGACCCAGTTTTCGGCCCAGAAACACAGACTAGAGCCAGGGAACAACAGAGACTCAAAAGACATTCTCATTCTGCATAGTTTTAGTTTTAGTTTTAGAATCTAGAGAAAATTCTACTCCTTCCTCTAGGTTTTCTTCACATTGATAGTTTTAGAGTTTTAGTGCTTTGCTTTGGATATTGAGAAGATTCATTACCTCTGTTGGAGCTTCATCATTCTAGTTTGTTTCTCTATTCCTTTACTCTTTAATTGCCCATTGACTCTGTTTAGATAAGTATATTCATGATTTTGGAATTTATTAATGCAAAGAATCATTTTTACTTTTAATTGATTTTTAGTTATTAATTATCATGTCTTCCTTTTATTCCTCTCTTAATTCTATGAAAGTTATATTCATGATAATGGAGTAGTTTTCTAACTTGATTGGGAGCTGATTAAAAGGAAAACATTGAGTTGGAATGCTCAAGTGTCAATATTAATTGGAAGTTGTTGGCTAATTCTCCTGTCTTCGACTCTTATCCTTTCTTAGGAAAGGATTAGGACGCAAGCGATAGGTTTAGTTTGAGAGCTACTTGACTTTTCCGTATTATATAAGGGATAACTAAGTAGGATAACAACCCTTTTATTATTACACTTGGGAAAATTAAACAGGGATAGAACTTCCATTTAATCTTCTCCCGGTCAAGGCTTTTATTTGAATTACATAAATTCTCAATCATTTATTTCTCTGTTTCTCAAACTCAAAAATTTCTTGGAAAACCTCTGATCATTAAATAGCACTCTCTCTGCAACTCGTTGGAAGATGACCTGGGATTCATACTCCCAGTATTTTATTTCTAAATTTTGTGACAACCCCTTCTAAATTGATAAGCGGATTTTAGTCGGTTGAGAACTGTACTTGCAACACTATTTTCTCTATAAATTCTTAATCGGCCAATTTTTGCCATGTCATATATGAATGTTGCATCTTGAATCACATTTCACTCATGAGACCAGTTAATTTTCAGTAGCTGCACCTAAAAGTTGAATGTTTGTAAGCTTATAGACACAGAAGCTTTAGAGCAATGGTAGGCCGATGATATGAGCTTAGAGGTTAGAAGTTGGAGTCATAGATATACTCATTCATTAGCATGAATAAGTAAGTTTGTAAACATGGGTTGCATTACTTAATGTGGATTTTGATCCATAATATAATTGATTCTTCATGATACTAAAATTACTCATGCTTGCTCAAGCATTCTAGGGTATATATATGCTAAGTTACTAATTTCATTGGAAATTAATGGGGTGATTCTATTATTGTGTTGGGTTATTGGTTTCTAGATTTGATTTTGATAAAGGTATCAATAATCCCCTAGAAACTATTGAGTATTCTCTTGTTATATTACCTGGAAAAGTGTTTGTATGTCTTCATCAGTAATTTCGGTATCGTTCATATTTTTCAAGTACACTGTATGGAGTTGTATGGTTGATTAGTGCAATGTTTATTAGTTCTCTTTAAAACTATGTTTATGGTTGTTTCATGGGAGTTGCAATCTCTGATAATATGATTGTTTCATGGTTGTTGTTATGTCTTTGATAATATGCTTGTTGTTGTTTCATGGGAGTATACAGTATACTTTTCTAGTTTTCTTCATACTTCTCAGATGTCGTCTTTCCCGCTAATTGTCCCACTTAGTGCATTTTCTCTTTTTTTTTTGCTAATAATATTGTCTATTTATCATATTCCTTCTTCTGTGGAAAGTTGGTGATTACTTGAAAACATCCATAAAACAACATATTAAAATTTGGTTTTTATTATCAGTGGGATATGCTTTACATAAGTGCAAAGTACATTTACCTTTTTTGAGGTGTGATGATCTCACATTTTATCCCCAGCAATGTTTTAGTTGACACTTACATACCTTAATTTATTTGAGGAATTTAGGGTATGATAGCCATTTACATAGTTTTAATATATTTTTTTATAAAAAAAAGATATAGGGATTAGTGTGATGTCTTTTTTATTTAATTTAGGGTATGACCATCTTTTCCTTGTTCATAGTTTTTTCATTGCATTTATTTTTGTTGTTTTGAATTGCATGATATGAGTATCTGTTGTGTTATATCAATTGACGTTGTTTTATATTTATTGTTGTCTTGTATTGCTATGGTTGAAATTCATTTGTTACTGGCTATATTGACAATTTAATATTAATCCTATATTGCTATGGCTGAAAATTATTTGTTGCTGACTATATTGACAATTAATTGTTATCTCTCACATTTGATTCAACCATTATTCCCTTATCAAATTTGGTTATTCAATCAAATTACCTTTATGCTGGTTGGTGCTCAAATAGATTATTTTATGTGGTGGTGTGTCACCATATGGATGTTATTTTAGTTGATAATTTTCTCCTTGATGTTGTCTTTTTGTCAACAAATGGAAGAAGTGAATTAGGACTTTTGGGTCCATAAACTATTTATATATTTGAATGGAGGATATGAACACGAGTGCATCAATAAGGGATAATGACTTATACAATATATATTGTAACTTTTTATTTTTATAATTGCGAATGAGTTTAGTCATTTTCACATCTTTTGTTTAATTTTGACACTATATCATTATAAATATTTTTCTAACTATTTTTCAATATAATTATGCAGCATAATTTTGAGGATATTGATAAAGATTAAGCTGTTTATCATGATGGTATATTGGCAAAGATGGAGTAGTGTTGAAAACTGAAAGATGTATGGTTGATTAATGACTTTTATTGGAAGATACATATGTAAGATATAATATTTTAGTTTTTCGTAGTTTATTAGTGGTAAACTCTAAGTGGTCTCATACATATTTTGATATAGATATGCTTAATTCAGTGTGAGATTTATGAATATTCAAAATTATGTTCATTCCAATACTTTTGGTTCATGATAAATATATTTTGTTTAAAGATCATTTTTATTATTTAAAGAAATTGTTTAGTATTATTATGTATTTATTTTTATTTTATAATATTTAACTAATTTAATTAAAAATGCATAATTATATATGTAATCATATTACTAAATATTATGTTGTATAAAAAATATTAGAATATTATATATATATATATATATATATATATATAATAAAAAAAATTAAGGGACATAAGGTTACACTTATATAGAGTAGCTATGGTATACAATGTGCTATGTTTTAAAGGTGATGCAGTAGTAAAGATAAGTGTAGCCTATTCTGGTAAGTATGAAAGCTGAAAAGCGTAGCCTTTGGTCCTGAACAACATCACTTGAAAGCACACCTTATTCCCAAACGCCAAAAGTGTAGCTTTTGATACAAAAAAAAACATAGCCTTTGAAAATAGACAACGACCGAATAGGCATCCCTTACTAAAGCGTCTTCAAAGCCAAAAAAGTCTAGCCTTTGCCTAAGGTACCACTTTTTTTTCATTTTTATAGCTGAATGGGTGTTTTTCTTGTAGTGTGAGTTGGTTAAACTGCCAGAACCTAACACATCCGATAGCTAACCTGGATATAGAACACCACAACACGAAGCAAGTGGGACCAAATCGCAACACTTGCATGTTATCCGCTTAACCAAGAGCAAGTAGGACAAACCTCAACTCTTGCGTCTTACCCAGATGGTGTTTACCATCTCAACTCGAAGCAAGTGGAACAAACCACAACCCTTGCATCTTACCCAAGTATTTCAAGTCTCAATCCGGAGCAAGTGGGACAAACCACAACCCTTGCATCTTACCCATGTGTTTCAATCATTAATCATTTTCATCATTAATATAATCGAGACCATAATCAAATCCTTATTAATCATAAACACGCAAGCGGGATACCATCTAAGCCTTGCCAATCCAGTCATTTATGCTACAATCAATCAATATCAATGTCATTCAGTAATATCTTAAGTTATTATACTCATTAACCTTGATTCGTTATCAATTTACCAATTCTGTTTACTCATGAGGGGGATAATACCACCGTCCTCACCGCGAATGGGACGAATCACCATCTCCACAACCATATCATCCCGTTTAACCATGCATTTATCCAGGAATAATTCAATTTAACCCATTATAATCCTCCCCAGTGTATTCAAAGCTTATAAATTAGTGATTCAACTTCACAGGGGTTATGAACATGTTAGAAAGACTAAATAGTTTAAAAATTACATTTTTGGAAAATCAGCACAGTCGTGCGCACACATACCTCGTGCGTACGCACGACTTCAATTCAGGTTGCACATCATGCGTACGCATGCCTCGTGCATATACGCAATTTCAATTCTGTTTCACATTCATGCATACCCATGACCCATGCATATGCGCAAGCTTCAGCTTTGCCAAAAAATTCTACAACTCTGCAAATTTAGTTTTAACTCCTAATTTTCCAAAACTCATAAATTTTGGTACAAAATTCATTTTTTGCCCGTTCTTGAACTGTTTTAAAGATCTCTTCCCCAATTTCAATTCAATATAAATTTCACGTAAATCCAAACTCCAACCGCCAAGCTATAACCCGTCAAAATTAGTCAAAAATCATAATTTACACAATTTTCTACATAATGCACATTTACCATTTTCTTAATTCATTTCATTCCAATACCACCCGAAAACCAATTCTAGGCATCACCTTTACTCAATTACAAATTTCAATTCATTCTCTATCCATTTGAAACCCAACAACCAAATCTAATCCATCAAAACCTTAATGATTCATTTTCCAACATTATCCCACCAATAACCAAAATAACATTCAATTCATACAACAAATTCTCATCATTCCAACAACAAATCATTCATGACAAATACACCACTTACTATAACTTGCCAAATAGAAGATACCTCACCCGATCACAACCTTAGGCCCAACTCTCACATTAAACACCATTCAACTAAATTTTATAGCTCATGACAAGGTAATCGAAATCACAACATTCATTTACTAATCAAACAGACATCCTCAACCATCATCAAACATAACATTCATACTAATTCATCATTCAAGAACATCAACAATCACACATACCAATTCATGAGACTTAGATAATCACCAAAAATATAATTTCCATATCGATATCGATTTATAACAATTCTTAGTAATAAAACGATTTTAAGAAAAAACTCCTACCTTGTGATGGAAGTTCCCAACCTTTGAATTTTCTTCACAATCCAACCCGAGCCTCAACCAAATCTCCACACACCAAACCAAGCATCCAATTCTGCACAAAACATCCCTAACACTCAATCAACACTAATTACATCAAATTGCACAATGTTAACACTGGGTTTTTTACTCAAATTTGGGAAAAATAAAGAGGAAAGGTTCTCTTACCTTATAACATGTGGCCTTGGATCAAAATCCCGTTAGAACTCAAGTTTGAACCTCCAATAAACATCAAAATCAATATCTTCTCAATACCTCATCCTAAAGATACAAATTGGAAGAGAAACAAAAAGTAGGGAAAGGATTTCAAAGTTTCTTATCACAATACTTAGATAAAATTGAAGAGCATGACAAGAGCAACGCGTGGCCGTATATGGCTCGTCAATCAGAGCTACGGATTGGAAGTTATGTGGATGTAAATGATGAGGGTGAATAGTTTTAGGGCTCACTCTCTCTTCTCTTCCTCTCTTCTATCCGCCCCTCTCTCTCAAAAATGGGGGAGTGAGTGCTGATTTGTGTTAAGTGTGAGGCATATAAGCCTTGGACTTAGGTTCAACATGGGACCGTTTGTGATTTTTGGTCTGTTGGCCCTATCTTAGGCCAAAACTTTTAAAATAAGTGTTTGGGTTTATGTTCTAAATATTTTCCTTGTCATTCATAAAACATTTTCCAAAATCTCAAATAACTCATTTTTATTTTCAAAAAGGGAAAATCCAGGGTCTTACATCCTACCCCACTTACAAAAATGTTCGTCCTAAAAAATTAATATCATATTCAAAAGAGTCATATGGTTTCAACACTTTATTAAAATATGAAGAAGATACATAATAGGGTGTAAATTAACAAGGATGTACAAACGTAGTTAGATGCACTAAAAAAAGGGGTTAAATTGCATCTTAAGACATCCAAATCAAGGAACTTTGACAAAAACAAAAGAAAAAATAGGATTTTAGGTCAAAACAGATTCAAGCTGAATAAGAGAAGTACATGGTTCATAAACGATGCCAACTAAGGTCCAAGGAGGAAAGCAAATTGATGAGCGGATAATTTGTATAGTTTTTGGCATTATTTTTAGTATGTTTTTGATATGATCTAGTTAGTTTTTAGTATATTTTTATTAGTTTTTAGTTAAAATTCACTTTTCTGGACTTTACTATGAGTTTGTGTGTTTTTCTGTGATTTCAGGTATTTTCTGGCTGAAATTGAGGGACCTGAGCAAAAATCTGATTCAGAGGCCAAAAAGGACTGCAGATGCTGTTGGATTCTGACCTCCCTGCACTCGAAGTGGATTTTCTGGAGCTACAGAAGCCCAATTGGCGCGCTCTCAATGGCGTTGGAAAGTAGACATCCTGGGATTTCCAGCAATATATGATAGTCCATACTTTGCCCAAGATTTGATGGCCCAAACCGGCGTTCAAAGTCACCCTCAGAAATTCCAGCGTTAAACGCTGGAACTGGCACCCAAATGGGAGTTAAACGCCCAAACTGGCACTAGAACTGGCGTTTAACTCCAAGAGGAGTCTCTGCACGAAATTTGCTTCATTTCTCAGCCCAAGCACACACCAAGTGGGCCCGGAAGTGGATTTTTATGTCATTAACTCATTTCTGTACACCTTAGGCTACTAGTTCTTATAAGTAGGACCTTTTACTATTGTATTAGAAGACTTTGGTAGCTATCTTCATTTGGTATGCTATCTTAGATCATTGGGAGGCTGGCCATTCGGCCATGCCTAGACCTTATGCTTATGTATTTTCAACGGTGGAGTTTCTACACACCATAGATTAAGGTGTGGAGCTCTGCTGTATCTCGAGTATTAATGCAATTACTATTGTTCTTCCATTCAATTCCGCTTGTTCTTTATCCAAGATATCACTTGTTCTTCAACTTGATGAATGTGATGATCCGTGACACTCATCATCATTCTCACCTATGAACAAGGTGACTGACAACCACTCTTGTTCTACAAGCGATCAAGGCCCTAGTGAATATCTCTTGGATTCCTGATTGCACGATGCATGGTTGATCGCCTGACAACCGAGTGCTCGTCTGACAAACGAGCCAACCATTCCGTGAGATCAGAGTCTTCGTGGTATAGGCGAGAACTGATGGCGGCATTCAAGAGAATCCGGAAGGTCTAACCTTGTCTGTGGTATTCTGAGTAGGATTCAATGACTGAATGACTGTGACGTGCTTCAAACTCCTGAGGGAGGGGCGTTAGTGACAGACGCAAAAGAATCACTGGATTCTATTCCGGCCTGATTGAGAACCGACAGATGAATTCCGCTATGCTGTGACAGAGCATATGCAATCGCTTTCACTGAGAGGATGGGAGGTAGCCACTGACAACGGTGAAACCCTTGCTTAAGCTTGCCATGGAAAGGAGTAAGAAGGATTGGATGAAGACAGTAGGAAAGCAGAGAGACGGAAGGGAAGGCATCTTCATGCGCTTATCTGAAGTTCCTACCAATGAATTACATAAGTATCTCTATCTTTACCTTTATGTTATTTTCGTTCATCACCATATACATTTGAGTTTGCCTGACTAAGATTTACAAGATGACCATAGCTTGCTTCAATACTAACAATCTCCGTGGGATCGACCCTTACTCACGTAAGGTTTATTACTTGGACGACCCAGTGCACTTGCTGGTTAGTTGTGCGAAGTTGTGTAATGCCATGGTATTGAGCTACCACGTTTTTGGAGCCATTACCGGGGATTGTTCAAGTTTTGAGCAAGCTTTTGGTAACATCAGTGCCAAGATCCGGCAACAACATCAAGTTTTTGGTGTTATTGCCAGGGATTGTTCAAGTTTGGACAACTGACGGTTCATCTTGTTGCTTAGATTAGGTATTTATTTTTTTCGAAACTCTTGAAGATGAATTCTAGAGTTTCATGATGATTTGTTGAAATCTGGCTGGCTGAGAAGCCATGTCTAATCTCATTGGACCGAGGTTTCAACTTATCATCACAAGAGCTTGTTGATTTCTTATCAATCTTGCTTTTGGAGCAGTGATCTGCTAAGGCTTGGCTGGCCTCTGGCCATGTCTAGTGTTTTGGACCGAAGCTTTCTCTGAAAGCTTGGCTGGCTGTGAAGCCATGTCTAATTCCTGGACCGGAGTCTTAGACTAGCATTGCACTGATTCCTGGAATTCTCATTAAGAATTTTGATATCTTTTTCCATTTAATTTTCGAAAAACACAAAAAAAATTTACAAAATCATAAAATCCAAAAATATTTCTTGTTTTAGTCTAGTGTCTCATCATAAGTTTGGTGTCAATTGCATGCATTCATATGTCTAAGTGATCTTCAAGATGTTCTTGATGATTTACTTGTTCTGATCTTTGAATTCCATTGACTTGAGTGTTTTGTGTGTCTCATATGCATTTTCATTTTGTTAGTGTCAGTAGTATACAAACTGCTAAGTTTGGTGTCTTGCATGCATTGTTATTTGATTCTTGTTGCATTTTGATTTTTCCTATTATCAAAAATCCAAAAATATTTTTAATTTGTGTCTTTTCAAGTCAATAGTACAGAGAATTGAAGATTCAGAACATACAGCAGAGGAATTGCACAGAAAAAGCTGGGCGTTCAAAACGCCCAGTGAAGAAGGACAGACTGGCGTTTAAACGCCAGCCAGGGTACCTGGTTGGGCGTTTAACGCCCAAAAGGGTAGCATTTTGGGTGTTAAACGCCAGAATGTGCACCATTCTGGGCGTTTAACGCCAGGATGGCTAGAAGGGAAGATTTTGTTTTCAAATCAAATTTTTTCTAAGTTTTCAAAATCTTTTCAAAATCAAATCTTTTTCAAATCAATTTTTCAATCAAATCTCTTTCAAAAATTAACTTCTTTCCTTTTTCAAGGATACTTACTATCAATTAATGATTTGATTCAACATTTCAAGTATGTTGCCTTTTCTGTTGAGAAAGGTTTAATGATTGAATCATATCTTTTCTTGTTAGTCAAGTTTTTAATTTTCAAATCAAATCTTTTTTTTAAAATGTTTTCAAATCATATCTTCTCAATCACATTTTTTTTAATCAATCATATCTTCTTAACCACATCTTTTCCAAAATAGTTTTCAATCAAATCATTTTGATTTCTAATTTCAAAATCTTTTTCAAAAAATCACTTGATTTCTTTTCCATTTTCATTTTCGAAAATTAAGTAATGTTTTTCAAAAATGTTTTCAAAATTTTTCACTTAATTTTCGAAAATTGCTTCCCTCCTTCTCACATCCTTCTATTTATGGACTAACACTATCCCTTAATGCAAAATTCGAACTCCATCTCCTTTGTTAAGTTCGAATTTTCCACTTCTGTCTTCTACTCTTCGTTTCCTCTGACACCTAAAGGAATCTCTATACTGTGACATAGAGGATTCCACATTTTCTTGTTCCCTTATCTTTCTTATGAGCAGGAGCAAAGACAAAGGCATTCTTGTTGAGGCTGATCCTGAACCTGAAAGGACCTTGAAGAGAAAGCTAAGAGAAGCCAAAGCACAACTCTCTTTAGAGCACCTGAACGAACTCTTCAAGGAGGAAGAACAAATGGCAGCCGAAAACAACAACAATGCCAACAATGCAAGGAAGGTGCTGGGTGACTTCACTGCACCTACTCCCGATTTCTATGGGAGAAGCATCTCTATCCCTGCCATTGGAGCAAACAACTTTGAGCTTAAGCCTCAATTAGTTTCTCTAATGCAACAGAATTGCAAGTTCCATGGACTTCCACTGGAAGATCCTCATCAGTTTTTAGCTGAGTTCTTGCAAATCTGTGACACTGTTAAGACTAATGGGGTTGACCCTGAGGTCTACAGACTTATGCTATTCCCTTTTGCTGTAAGAGACAGAGCTAGAACATGGGTGGACTCTCAACCTAAAGAAAGCCTGGACTCTTGGGAAAAGCTAGTCAATGCCTTCTTGGCAAAGTTCTTTCCACCTCAAAAATTGAGTAAGCTTAGAGTGGAAGTCCAAACCTTCAGACAGAAGGAAGGAGAATCCCTCTATGAAGCTTGGGAAAGATACAAACAATTGATCAGAAAGTGTCCCACTGATATGCTTTCTGAATGGAGCATCATAGGTATTTTCTATGATGGTCTCTCTGAACTGTCCAAGATGTCTTTGGATAGCTCTTCTGGAGGATCTCTTCATTTGAAGAAGACGCCTACTGAGGCTCAAGAGCTGATTGAAATGGTTGCAAATAACCAATTCATGTATACTTCTGAAAGAAATCCTGTGAGCAATGGGACTAGTCAGAAGAAAGGAGTTCTTGAGATTGACACTCTAAATGCCATATTGGCTCAGAACAAAATATTGACTCAACAAGTCAATATGATTTCTCAAAGTCTGTCTGGAATGCAAAATGCACCAAGCAGTACTAAGGAAGCTTCATCTGAGGAAGAAGCTTATGATCCTGAGAATCCTTCAATAGAAGAGGTGAATTACATGGGAGAACCCTATGGAAACACCTATAATCCTTCATGGAGGAATTATTCAAATCTTTCATGGAAGGATCAACAGAGACCTCAACAAGGTTTCAATAACAATAATGGTGGAAGAAACAGGTTTAGCAATAGCAAGCCTTTTCCATCATCTTCTCAGCAACAGACAGAGAGCTCTAAGCAGAATACCTCTGACTTAGCAACTATGGTCTCTGATCTAATCAAAACCACTCAAAGTTTCATGACTGAAACAAGGTCCTCCATCAGAAATTTGGAAGGACAAGTGGGTCAGCTGAGCAAGAAAATTACTGAACTCCCTCCAAGCACTCTCCCAAGCAATACTGAAGAAAATCCAAAAGGAGAGTGCAAGGCCATCAACATGGCCGAATTCTGGGAGGAAGAAGAGGCAGTGAATGCCACTGAGGAAGACCTCACTGGACGTCCACTGGCCTCCAATGAGTTCCCCAATGAGGAACCATGGGAATCTGAGGCTCAAAATGAGACCATAGAGATTCCATTGGACTTACTTCTGCCATTCATGAGCTCTGATGAATATTCTTCCTCTGAAGAGGATGAGTATGTCACTGAGGAGCAAGTTGCTAAATACCTTGGAGCAATCATGAAGCTAAATGACAAGTTATTTGGAAATGAGACTTGGGAGGATGAACCTCCTTTGCTCACCAAAGAACTGGATGACTTGTCTAGGCAGAAACTGCCTCAAAAGAGGCAGGACCCTGGGAAGTTTTCAATACCTTGTACCATAGGCACCATGACCTTCAAGAAGGCCTTGTGTGACTTAGGGTCAAGTGTAAACCTCATGCCCCTCTCTGTAATGGAGAAGCTAGGGATCTTTGAGGTACAAGCTGCAAGAATCTCACTAGAGATGGCAGACAACTCAAGAAAACAAGCTTATGGACTTGTAGAGGATGTTTTGGTGAAGATTGAAGACCATTACATCCCTACTGATTTCATAGTCCTAGAGACTGGGAAGTGCATGGATGAATCCATCATCCTTGGCAGACCCTTCCTAGCCACAGCAAAGGCTGTGATTGATGTTGATAGAGGAGAGTTGATCATTCAAGTGAATGAAGAATCCTTGGTGTTTAAGGCCCAAGGATATCCCTCTGTCATCATGGAGAGGAAGCATGAAGAGCTTCTCTCAAAACAGAGCCAAACAGAGCCCCCACAGTCAAACTCTAAGTTTGGTGTTGGGAGGCCACAACCAAACTCTAAGTTTGGTGTTGAACCCCCACATTCAAACTCTAAGTTTGGTGTTGGGAGGTTCCAACACGGTTCTGAGCATTTCTGAGGCTCCATGAGAGTCCTCTGTCAAGCTAATGACACTAAAGAAGCGCTTGTTGGGAGGCAACCCAATGTTTTATATTTAATTATTTTCTTTTGTTATTTTATCTTTTTTGTAGGTTGATGATCATGAGAAGTCACAAAATTAATTGAAAAAGCAAAAACAGAATGAAAAACAGGAAGAAAAACAGCACACCCTGGAGGAAGATGCTGCTGGCGTTTAAACGCCAGTAAGCCTAGCAGTTGGGCGTTTAACGCCCAGTCTGGCACCATTCTGGGCGTTTAACGCCAGAAAGGGGCACCAGACTGGCGTTAAACGCCAGGAAAGGGCAAGAACCTGGCGTTAAACGCCAGGAATGGGCACCAGCCTGGCGTTTAACGCCAGAATTGGCTCAAAACGTGAATTTTGATGCCATTTGGTGCAGGGATGACTTTTCCTTGACACCACAGGATCTGTGGACCCCACAGGACCCCACCACCACTCTCTCTCTTCTTCCCCCATTCACCAATCACCTCAACACCTCTTCCCCAAAAACCCTTCACCTATCAAATCCCATCTTTCTCTTCACCACTCACATCCATCCTTCATAAATCCCCACCAACCTCACCCTTCAAATTCAAACCACTTTCCCTCCCAAACCCACCCATAATGGCCGAACCATTACCCCCCTCTCTCCTATATATACCCTTCTTCAACCCTTCATTTTCACACAACCTAAACACCACTTCTCCCCCTCTTTGGCCGAACACACCACCATCTCCCTCTTCCTCATTTCTTCTTCTTCTACTACTCTCTTCTCTCTTCTTTTGCTCGAGGACAAGCAAACATTTTAAGTTTGGTGTGGTAAAAGCATTGCTTTTTGTTTTTCCATAACCATTTATGGCATCCAAGGCCGGAGAAACCTCTAGAAAGAGGAAAGGGAAGGCAAAAGCTTCCACCTCCGAGTCATGGGAGATGGATAGGTTCATCTCAAGGGTGCATCAAGACCACTTCTATGAAGTTGTGGCCTTGAAGAAGGTGATCCCCGAGGTCCCCTTTTCACTCAAAAAGGGTGAATATCCGGAGATCCGACATGAGATCCGAAGAAGAGGTTGGGAAGTTCTTACCAACCCCATTCAACAAGTCAGAATCTTGATGGTTCAAGAGTTCTATGCCAATGCATGGATCACCAAGAACCATGACCAAAGTGTGAACCCGAATCCAAAGAATTATCTTACTATGGTTCGGGGGAAATACTTGGATTTTAGTCCGGAGAGTGTGAGGGTGGCGTTCAACTTGCCTATGATGCAAGGAGATGAACATCCTTACACAAGAAGGGTCAACTTTGATCAAAGGTTGGACCAAGTCCTCACAGTCATATGTGAAGAGGGCGCACAATGGAAGCAAGATTCAAGGGGAAAGCCGGTCCAATTAAGAAGGCATGACCTCAAACCCGTGGCTAGAGGATGGTTAGAGTTCATACAACGCTCAATCATTCCCACTAGCAACCGGTCCGAAGTTATCATAGACCGGGCTATCATGATCCATAGCATCATGATTGGAGAAGAAATAGAGGTTCATGAGGTTATAGCCCAAGAACTCTATAAGGTGGCGGACAAGTCCTCTACCTTGGCAAGGTTAGCCTTTCCTCATCTCATTTGTCACCTCTGTTATTCAGTTGGAGTTGACATAGAGGGAGACACCCCCATTGAGGAGGACAAGCCCATCACTAAGAAGAGGATGGAGCACACAAGAGATCCCACTCATCATGAAATCCCTGAGATTCCTCAAGGGATGCACTTTCCTCCACAAAACTATTGGGAGCAACTAAACACCTCCCTAGGAGAATTGAGTTCCAACATGGGACAACTAAGGGTGGAGCATCAAGAACACTCCATCATCCTTCATGAGATTAGAGAAGATCAAAGAATCATGAGGGAGGAGCAACAAAGACAAGGAAGAGACATTGAGGAGCTCAAGCACTCCATAGGATCTTCAAGAGCAAGAAAGAGCCGCCATCACTAAGGTGGACCCGTTCTTTGATTTCCTTGTTCTTTATTCTTCTGTTTTTCGAATTTTATGCTTATGTTTATCCATGTTTGTGTCTTGTGATCATTAGTGTCTTAGTGTCTATGCCTTAAAGTTATGAATGTCCTATGAATCCATCACCTTTCTTTAATAAAAATGTGTTTAATTGAAAAAGGAAGAATTGCATGAATTTTGAATTTTATAACAGTTTAATTATTTTGATGTGGTGGCAATATTTTTGTTCACTGAATGTATGCTTAAACAGTGCATATGTATCTTAAATTTGTGGTTCATGAATGTTGGCTCTTGAAAGAATGATGAAAAAGGAGACATGTTACTGAGGATCTGAAAAATCATTAAAATGATTCTTGAAGCAAGAAAAAGCTATTCAAAAAAAAAAGAGAAAAATCGAAAAAAAAACGAAAAAAATATATATATAGAGAAATAAAGAGTTGTGATCCAAGGCAAATAAGAGTGTGCTTAAGAACCCTGGACACCTCTAATTGGGGACTTTAGCAAAGCTGAGTCACAATCTGAAAAGGTTCACCCAATTATGTGTCTGTGGCATGTATGTATCCGGTGGTAATACTGGAAGACAGAGTGCTTTGGGCCACAGCCAAGACTCAATAAATAGCTATGTTCAAGAATCATCATACTTTACTAAGAGAATCATTAACACTATCTGGACTCTGAGTTCCTAAAGAAGCCAATCATTCTGAATTTCAAAGGATAGAGTGAGATGCCAAAACTATTCAGAGGCAAAAAGTTAAAAGCCCCGCTCATCTAATTAATACTGATCTTCACAGATGTTTTTGGAATTCATTGCATATTCTCTTCTTTTTATCTTGCTTGATTTTTAGTTGCTTGGGGACAAGCAACAATTTAAGTTTGGTGTTGTGATGAGCGGATAATTTGTATACTTTTTGGCATTGTTTTTAGTATGTTTTTGATATGATCTAGTTAGTTTTTAGTATATTTTTATTAGTTTTTAGTTAAAATTCACTTTTCTGGACTTTACTATGAGTTTGTGTGTTTTTCTGTGATTTCAGGTATTTTCTGGCTGAAATTGAGGGACCTGAGCAAAAATCTGATTCAGAGGCCAAAAAGGACTGCAGATGCTGTTGGATTCTGACCTCCCTGCACTCGAAGTGGATTTTCTGGAGCTACAGAAGCCCAATTGGCGCGCTCTCAACGGCGTTGGAAAGTAGACATCCTGGGATTTCCAGCAATATATGATAGTCCATACTTTGCCCAAGATTTGATGGCCCAAACCGGCGTTCAAAGTCACCCTCAGAAATCCCAGCGTTAAACGCTGGAACTGGCACCCAAATGGGAGTTAAACGCCCAAACTGGCACTAGAACTGGCGTTTAACTCCAAGAGGAGTCTCTGCACGAAATTTGCTTCATTGCTCAGCCCAAGCACACACCAAGTGGGCCCGGAAGTGGATTTTTATGTCATTAACTCATTTCTGTACACCTTAGGCTACTAGTTCTTATAAGTAGGACCTTTTACTATTGTATTAGAAGACTTTGGTAGCTATCTTCATTTGGTATGCTATCTTAGATCATTGGGAGGCTGGCCATTCGGCCATGCCTAGACCTTATGCTTATGTATTTTCAACGGTGGAGTTTCTACACACCATAGATTAAGGTGTGGAGCTCTGCTGTATCTCGAGTATTAATGCAATTACTATTGTTCTTCCATTCAATTCCGCTTGTTCTTTATCCAAGATATCACTTGTTCTTCAACTTGATGAATGTGATGATCCGTGACACTCATCATCATTCTCACCTATGAACAAGGTGACTGACAACCACTCTTGTTCTACAAGCGATCAAGGCCCTAGTGAATATCTCTTGGATTCCTGATTGCACGATGCATGGTTGATCGCCTGACAACCGAGTGCTCGTCTGACAAACGAGCCAACCATTCCGTGAGATCAGAGTCTTCGTGGTATAGGCGAGAACTGATGGCGGCATTCAAGAGAATCCGGAAGGTCTAACCTTGTCTGTGGTATTCTGAGTAGGATTCAATGACTGAATGACTGTGACGTGCTTCAAACTCCTGAGGGCGGGGCGTTAGTGACAGACGTAAAAGAATCACTGGATTCTATTCCGGCCTGATTGAGAACCGACAGATGAATTCCGCTATGCTGTGACAGAGCATATGCAATCGCTTTCACTGAGAGGATGGGAGGTAGCCACTGACAACGGTGAAACCCTTGCTTAAGCTTGCCATGGAAAGGAGTAAGAAGGATTGGATGAAGACAGTAGGAAAGCAGAGAGACGGAAGGGAAGGCATCTTCATGCGCTTATCTGAAGTTCCTACCAATGAATTACATAAGTATCTCTATCTTTACCTTTATGTTATTTTCGTTCATCACCATATACATTTGAGTTTGCCTGACTAAGATTTACAAGATGACCATAGCTTGCTTCAATACTAACAATCTCCGTGGGATCGACCCTTACTCACGTAAGGTTTATTACTTGGACGACCCAGTGCACTTGCTGGTTAGTTGTGCGAAGTTGTGTAATGCCATGGTATTGAGCTACCACGTTTTTGGAGCCATTACCGGGGATTATGAGAGTTGTGAAAAAGTATAGTTCACAATTTCGCGCACCACAAATGCAAGACACAAAGCAAAAGAATTAATGGCTTTTCAAGAAAAGGCAATGAAACAAGAAATTCACAAACAAAGAATAGAAGGAAAAACGATTCGTAAGATCACGCGACACGATCAAAGTGCATTCGTCAACTCCAACCAATCGAAGAAGAATACTTAACATTTTAAAATCCCATGATTCACATAACTTATTACTTCTATTTCTTCTATGACAATCCATTAGCATTCCCAAATACACAAACCAATAGCATTAGGTTAGCCAAACCGAATACCACAAAATATGCACGGTAGACTAACAGAGTTAAACCAATAGACATTCATATACATAAAGTTCTAACTCTTGTCATCTGGACAGGAGCTACAACATGATAGATGCTCAGAGTATGCAATTGAAGTATAATCAGTCCATTCCTCAGGCTCTATAGAAAGACTACTCTGATACCATAATGTAACATCCTTACTATCATAATGTCATGCTTCTGGCTGCGCCACTCTAATAGCGAGGACATTACGACCACTTTAAATCATACATTTACATAGTAGGAGCTTTGGACTGAAAATCGCATCGACATTTATTTGAAAAACTGGAGATACTTTTTCTTTTATACTTACATACATACATATAAAATAGATATATACACACAAATACATCTCATCACACTTTACATTCACAAGAATAACAACTACAAGCATATATGTATATAAAAATCCATCAAATCAAATATTTATATCCCTCTTGATAAAAATATAATAATAACAGCGAGGAAAAATCAATAACTAACATAATACATTAAAGAAAAGCGCAATCAAAAGCTTAGTAAAATCTTCATTGGCTTCCTTGTCTGGTTCCTGAAAAAGGGTAAGGCTGTAGGGGATGAGAATCTAACCACACGGTCTCACCAGAGGAATTTAAGAATTGTTATAGAAGGATATATATATAATCAAAATCCATTTAATAGTAGTGATCAATGCTCGCCTTATGACCCTTTTTTCAAAAATATAATAATAATGACAAGGAAAAACAATAACTAAGATAATACTTCAAAGAAAAGCACGATCAAAAGCTCAGAAGATTCTTCATCGGTTTTCTCATCTATTTTCTGAAAAAGCATAAGGCTGTAAGGAGTGAGAACCTAACCACACGATCTCACTAGAGGAGTTTAAGAATTGTTATATATATATATATATAATCACTATAGGGCAGCAGCACCTCCGGCAGTTCTTTCGTCGACCATAGACATGACAATGAGGTCTGAATAGAGCCAGAAGAAGCGGGAGCAAGTTCCCAGCAATTTCGGCGGCCAGAACGGCGGACTGAAAGGTGGTCTTGATGGCGTCGGCCTCATCTGCTACCAACAGCGGCAATGTAACTCCGGTAATGACTGAGAAATGGCTCGATGACGGGAATGAAGGCACGGTGGCAACTGAACAGCGACAACAGCGGCAACTTGCAAGAATGGTGATGGCGACGCGTGAAGATAGCTCCATGAATGACAGCGGCAGCTCCTCCCTCTGTGCCTCCTTCTCTCTCGCGTGGACTCTTTGGCGACACTTCCCAACGACGGCAAATGGTGGCAATGGCAGCAGCTCTCTCTCTCTCTCTCTCTCCTTCAACAGTGACGGCGACGGCGGCTCCCAGCCCTGCTGGCGCCGTCCTCTTCCTCTCCCCCTCTCATCTCTCCTTCTCCATCTTAGCATGTGTATGTGTTGTTGTTCGTGTGTGCGTGTGCGTGTGCGTGTGCGCGTGTGTGTGCGTGTGCGTGTGCATGTCTCTCTCTCTCTCTCTCTCTCTCCTTTTCAACAGTGACGGCGACGGCGGCTCCCAGCCCTGCTGGCGCCGTCCTCTTCCTCTCCCCCTCTCATCTCTCCTTCTCCATCTTAGCATGTGTATGTGTTGTTGTTCGTGTGTGCGTGTGCGTGTGCGTGTGTTTTGGGGAAAGAAGGGGTGACGACTAGGATTTTGGGAGGAAGTGTGAGTATGCGGTATGTTAGGGTTACAGTGAGTGTATATTAGGGTTTCTTTTAGGAAAAAATAATAAAATTAAGGTATAGAGTAATAATTGAAAACCAAATATAGTTCTATATAATTACTCTTGAGAATACTATTTATTTTCACTTACAAAATTATTTTTTAAATAAATACTCTAATTCAAAATTAGAGGTAATCAATAGATTTTCCTTTGTTCATAAAATAAAGTACAAAGTCTAAACATTCAAAATATAACATACAAAATTTTTATTATCTTTCAATTACTAAAACTTCAAATCATAATTAAAAAAATATCTGATTACTATAAAAATTATATAAGTACTAATTGATTTAAAACTCACAATCTCATACTTAGCTTTAATTACCTGTTCATAAGATAATTTTCTAAAAATATAAATCATAAATAAATATCATAAATCTTAATTAATCGCATAAATTAATTTTTAAAAATCTAGAGTCTTACCGTCACTACATGAATGCTATGAACCGTGTAAGAGGTTTCATGATTTATAAAATTATAACCGATAAATGGCTATGAGGTATACTCAAGTCTATAAAATAACATCAACATGAAGGACAGATGTATGTTCTAAGAATTCATTCCTATTGACTTAAGCAAAGTATTTTATACACTGACTTGAGCATCAAAATGTTTTGTGCAGGTATATCATCCTACTTGAAAATCTTGAAGAGGTTACCAAAAGGACGAGCTGTACTTGAGAAGGTCAAGCCAATCTATACAAGAACAATTTTTTTGCAAAGAGAAATATTTTTTAGATAATGATCTACCCATTATAACTCGGTTGTAATAGTCATAAAACGAATACTCACTTTCTAATATGATAATGTCGATTTTCTTTCCTTTGTTTACTTTTATAATCATAACCAATTAACGAACATAATATCAAAGACTGTTACAATACCAAAACACCTATACAAATCCCTAGGTAAAGAGGTGAAGGTATGATTTTAATATTCCAAGATTAAGTCATTTAATTTAATCAAAATATACACTATACTTACTTGAACGTCGAAATGCATTTACAAGTACTCACATCTCCTGCTTTTGTCGACCAAGCTATAATCATCATAAGAAGATTATCTTGCCGGTATGAAGACTGTCGAGCTATATCTTGCAAGTATAATTTGGCAAAAACAGGTAAAATGTTATTTTTTATTTTCTATTCAATTTTTTAGTAATAATTACTATAATAATCCACTATATTTAAAATATATTAACATCCTCTATATATATATATATATATATATAGAATTGCATGCTCAAAACTACTTTAACCCTTTCAATATAATATAAAACATGTCACTTACAAACCAAACTAATAACAGTCCAGCAAAGCATGAGTTAAAATTTGGTCCGATGACCTTTTTGCACACTAACCGACCATATGAGATTGATTTGATCAAAGCAAGAACAAAAATAATAGTACTTAAAAAACTAATAATAATAATAATAATAATAATACAAAAGTAACCGATGGGTGATGGGTAATGAAAAATTAAGGGTGAAACAGAAACAAAAACTGGAATTCGGTGTACAAATAAATTAAAGTGATATCATAGATAGGCCGGCGATTGGATGAGAAAGGGCACGGAAACGAATATATATTATGAAAGAGCGATTATCTGTTTATTATGATATTGGTATCATGATTATGACTCTATTTAGCCGTAGGAGTAGGATTAAGGACTGAGGAAGGGCGATGGAGAATTAAGGGGCCCAAACACTTGATTTGTTAGCCAAATTAGTAACATGGGACCCCAAATTACACCATATGTTATTTACCTAGTAAAATGTAACATTCATTTAGACACACATGTTAAGCTCTATTTGGCAATAATTTCAATGTTTATGTCTAGCTTAATTAGAATATATATATATATATATATATATATATATATATATATATATATATATATATAAAAGCAGATAATGTTTAAAATTAGTTTTTGACATTTTCAGTGCGAATCAAAATAGTCCATCACTTTTAGAAATGATCAAGTAAGCGTTTGAAATTTTAATGCGTAAATTTTTCTCTGTTTCTAATTCAACGGTCATTAACCTAGTGTTTTCATGTTTACGTGGACTCTGAGTGTCAACTTAACATTTAATATAATTAAATTAGTGTTCTAAAATTACTTAATTCAATCGATTTATTTTAGTCACTACTCCACCACTATATATATAAAATTTTAACCTGCAAAATCACACCACAATCTTCATCTTCTCCTCTTCTCTTTTGGATATGCATACTTCTGAAAATTTTTTGAACTTTTTATTTTAATTAATAAATTGATTTTTTTTTCCATGGTACAACTTTCCCTTGTGATTTTTTAACGAGTATTTTTTACAGCATCTTTAACAAACTCTTCATTGAATGGTTAATAGCAGAGGACGCAAATAAGTTTGCATTCCGGTGTGACAATGATTTAAATTCCAAGTATTGCTATTGCAGCACTTCCATTCGATATTGAACTAAAACTAGACAAAGTCGTCCAATTTACAAGTTCATGATGAGAGAAAAAAAAAGAAGAAAATTTAAAAGTTTGAACTAGTTCAGCTCCACAAAATTTCGTCAAACTTGTTTCAATTTATGTGTCTTAACAAAACTTCAAAGGGTTGAATTAAAGTAGCCTTCGAATTTGTCGTCAAATTACAAAAAAAGATGAAGATAAAAGTTTGGTTTGGTAAAATTTTTTAAAGATGTCTTATTTTGTATTTAGTAAATAAAAAAAATGATGTACTTGTATTTGTAGTTTATGAAAAATTAGAGGAGTACTTTTGATAGATTATGTCTTATGTGCTTGGTTTGGTAAAAATTTTATCAAAGAATAATTGTAGCATAATTTTGAGGTTAAGATTTTATAGTAGAAGAGACTAAAATACATGCAACTAAATAATTTAGGACATCAATTTAATTATATCGAATGTTGTGTTAATACTTAACTGTCTATATTAATGTTGTGCAGTTGAGATTAGGAACAAACAAAAATTTACAAATTAAAATTTTAAAAACCTATTTAATTATTTACAAAATTAAAGAACTGAGTTAATTGATGATAAAAAATTCAAAAACTAAATTAGACATTACCTCTGTATATATAAGTATAAATTCTTTTACGATATAAATTTATTACCAGAGTACTAGCTATTAGTCAATATATACAACCATGACATAAGAATAAAAGAAATTAATTATTTATTAACCACTCGAATAGTAATGCAAAATAATTTTATATTTATATTTATATTTATATTTACTTAAACTATATATTCTATTTAGAATCAAATTTTATAAGAAATATAATCAAATATTTTTCAAATTTTTAATTAAATTTTACACATGATATAATCAAAATAAGAATAAATATTATTAAAAAAATTCTTTTTAGCAATTATTTATTTTATTTTATTTTAATAATAATAAAAATAGTTAAGAATATATTTAAAAATTTATTTTTGTACATGTTAATTTTTTTAATATTGTCAATTTAATATATAATAAAAAATTATGTTAAATACAATTTTGATTCACATAATTTTTTTGAAAAATTTATTTGGATAAAAAGTTATAAGAAAAGACGAAATGTTGTCATCATAAAACAAAATTTGTTAAATTAGAAGAGATCAGTTATCTTGCGTTAAAAAAAAAGAAGGCAGAGAGACTAGTGCGGGACTCCGGGTAGTAACATAGATATGCGTGTGTACACAGTGTACATAGAGACAGCCGCAAATGTGTATATATAAGCGTTATGTGGCTGAATTGAAGTTCCATGAAATTAAATAGTAAGCCCCATTCTCCTCTGCCCCCTCTTTCTAAACTCACTCGATCTTTTCTCTATCTATTCAATTCTGATCTGCACCTCACAAACATAACAATTCATAAAAGAATGTCATCATCAGAAACACCCCAACGGTGGACTCAGCAACAACAAGAAGAAGCAAAAGATAATATCAATGAAGATGAAATGAATAATAATAAGGAGCTGATGTTCGAGAAGGTTCTTACTCCAAGCGACGTTGGGATGCTCAACCGCCTCGTCGTCCCAAAGTCCCACGCGGAGGCGCATTTTCCGACCGGCGCCCACGGATACTCGGCCGAAGGGAAGGGCCTGCTTCTGAATTTCGAGGACCAATCAGGAAAACAATGGAAGTTCCGTTACTGCTATTGGAGCAGCAGCCAGAGCTATGTTCTCACCAAAGGATGGGGCCGCTACGTTAGGGAAAACCACCTTTCTGCTGGCGACGTCGTTTTGTTCAAGAGGCACCGCCTCCATCCAAATAATTTCTTTATTAGTTGGAGGGGCCGCGATGCTGGGACCATGCCTCCGGCGGCTAGAGGGAGGGGGAAGAGGAGGAGGAGGAGGGATGAGGGTACCAGTGGTGGTGATGGCAACAGTAAGAGTGTGGTGGTGAGTGATGCTGCTGTTTCTGTTTCTGTGGGGTGCTATCCTGCGCCTTCTTATCCTACGTCCCACCACCAACATCCATTCTCCTCATCCTATCATTCTGATGAATATTTTCTTCATGCAGGTTTCTTCCTCTACTCTTCATCATCATTTCTTAACTACCCATTCATTAGATATTCTGCTTTTAAAAACGGTAGGAATAAGAAAATATTACCTTTCAACTTAGGTGAAAATTCAGCTGCAGTCATCTTCACATAAAATTGATAATTGAGAGTCGTTAGATAAAAATTTAATCAAACGAATCAAATTATTTAACGACTCTCAACTATCAACTTCATATGAAATTCACTGCAGAAGAGTTTTTACCTTAAAATTTTAATATATTTAGACAACAAATCTAAGCATATTAACTAATTTTTGCCAATATTATAGTAAATTATTAAATAAATTCATTATTGTTACCAAAATTATTTTGTTATGAATAATAGATTTATCATTATAATTTTTGTAGTAAAAATATATAAAGAGTACATAGTATATAAGATGTTATTACACTTTATATACTATGTACATTTTATGTACTCTAACTAAAAAAGTTATAATAATAAATTTATTATTTAGGAAAAAAATAATCTAAGTAACATTTTTTTAAGAAACAATTATAAAATTAATTAAAAATAAATTTTTGCAGAGTTTAAATTTATATATTTTTAATTATATTAAAATTAATTATTAAAATTTGTTATTATTATAAAATATATATTATAATATAAAATATATATTAAAAATAAATTTAACAATATATATTTATATATAAATAAATAATAATTAATTTTAATAATTAATTTTAGGATATAAATAATATTCTAAATTTTTTTATTGAATCTTAGATATTTTTATTTTTAATATTGACTACAATATTGACTATACAATATTTGTTCTTCATACTTTCTTTTCGAGAAAGTATAATTAAATAATGGTCCATTACTTTATGCAAGTATTAATTTTTTTTTCTAAATAATGTTATATGCACATTTTGTATATACTTCTTTTGTATATATTTTATCCTTTTTATTAAAAGTTATACCATAAAAAAAAGAAATGTATAAAAAATAAATTAAAAAATAGTATAAAAATTATTTTTTTATTTTAACAAAAATAAAGAGTATCTTATCTAAATTATTTTGACATTTGGATTAATGATTCTATCAGAACTCAACCCCTTCAAATTCTTTTTTTTTTAATTTATCGTGTTGCTTTTCTTCCGTTGTGGTGCACTTTGTAATGCTACGTTTGTCTGAAAAAAAAAAAAAGTGTAGTAGAAAATTTCCTTATCCACTTTCGGTGGCACAGTAGACACTAACTGAGAAAAAGAACGTAATATGGAGTGTGAAAAACAGAAAGAATGATAATTACAAAATCCACGTATACATGACTTTTGCGAGTAAAGTGTGTTTGCTGCCTTGCCAGATTAAAAAATAAAAATAAAAAATTGGATTCAAAGAACATAGCTTAAAATGCAATAATGGTAATCATGAAGGTTCTTTTTGGTTGAGAATTACTGTTGTAGTTTCAAGGAAGTAATTGGGAGAAATTTGGGTCATGTATAATTTGGGTCCTTATCTGCTCAGATATCAGAATTCAGATTGTACCTTAAAATCTGCAGGTTTCGTGCGCTAGGTGCGTGAACCATGTGACCGAAATTTAACGAAGTAGGAAAAAACAGATAAAGACAAATTAAAGGTCACTTTTTGTTTCTATTACAAACAAATTAAAGCACTCTGCAACTTGTTTAGCTTGCTGGTTGCTGCCTTCTATTTCGTCAGCAGGAATTTTAAATTTTATCCGATTGAAG
Source organism: Arachis hypogaea (assembly GCF_003086295.3). Lineage (NCBI taxonomy): Eukaryota > Viridiplantae > Streptophyta > Magnoliopsida > Fabales > Fabaceae > Arachis > Arachis hypogaea. The sequence goes on along the minus strand of NC_092041.1, from coordinate 76,552,749 downwards.
ATTTTTGAATGAGAAATCAACAAACATCATTTATTACTGAAGAAAAATATGTTATCAACGTCATTCCCATTCTAAAACATACACTATTGTTGGCATATATAATTTAAAAAAAAATAAGATAAGGAATTTTAATTTACATTAGTTATTATGTTAGTTAATAGTCTAATTTTATTTAATAATTTTGTTTTATATTTTTATTCAATATTTTTAAATATTATTAATTAATTACTAACTAAAAATAATAAATTATACTGATTTATAATCCTGTTGTAATTCTAATACGCTCCTTCTTTCTTTATGCTTTTTTCCAAACAAGACAATTTGAATGCAATTTTTTTTGGTAGGGATTGCTTTCTTGGTAGAGATTTGAATGCAATTTGATGTCACATTCACCGTCTCAAATAATGTATTAGTATCAAGTTTTTCTAAAATAAAAAATTAGTAAAATAAAAAGTGAAAGCTTAATATTTTTGTAATCAAGATAATATAACTTATATAGGATAAAAATTATAAATTCAATAATAATGAACTTTTTATATTTATAATTTTACTAATCTTCTATTTTAATAATCCTTTTGAATAGTTAGAATAACTTTTTATATTTAAATTTAAATAGCACAGATCTTAACTGAGGCACAGGCTTATGCACGTCTGGTAATGTAACAGGTGGAGAGTGCCAAGGTGCGAACGAAACGACAATGGTGGGAAACCCTTTAAGTTCAGGTTCGAGGATGCTGAGGCTGTTCGGGGTGAACATGGAATTGAATAATAATAATAATAATAATGAAACCTTCGCACCCTAAAACATCTCATCAACAAGGACCCACCCCCCAATTAATTAATATTAGTGATATAATAAATAAATATAATCTCTCCTAATTAATTAATTCGAATCCTCGTTCATCATCGTCACATGCTAAACATGCAAGTGGTGGCTTCTTGCTATATATATATATATATGTCACTGTCTTGTTTAGATTCTCTTCTCTTGTTTTCCTTTTGTTTTCCCCCGTTGGGGGGTAAGCTACGGTATTCCTTCGGTCAATTATATTACAATATAATATAAATAGTATGGGTATGGTTATGTCAGTATCAACATCAACCGATCAAAGGAATTGTTAATTATTTTATAAGCGTATCTAGTTTGGAGGCTAGCTAGACCTAGTTGTAGATTGTAAAGGATCTTTCTTGTGTTAACTTTGGAATATGAATGCAAATGGAAATGTTTAATTATCCTTTTTCAATTGGATTCTTGTTCCCTCTTAGTTATGCATATCAACTAGGAAGCTTCTAGCGTGAAGAAAATATTTTAAGGTCCAGGATAAATTAAAAATATGTAAAAAATATAGGGGTCACTTTAAAATATGATAAATAAGTAATTAATCTTTACATGACTATCATACTCATATATAGTAAACTAATTAAGGTGTCAATATGCCAGGCGATGGGGACATGTTCCCAACGAAGTCCGATTCTTCATATATATGAGATCTAAGAACTAAGAAGCACAGCAAAATTGTACGGAAACTTATAAGACTATGAGAATTGTCATATGAAATTAATTTCTTGATGTTAAACTTTTAAGGCATAAGACTAAATATCTATAGGAGTCTCTAAAATTCAGAACGTCCATCGATTTAGTTTTTAAGATTTTAATTAAATTATTGTTGTTTTTAAAATTGAATTTCGGATACAATAAAACCATCTGAGGAAACTTATTTTATTCTCTATTTATGATCCATTTGTTATAAAAAATAACTCCATATTAATTTTTGCCTCATAAATAGTAAATAGAAACTTAAAGCGTCTCTTTTTTTTTCTAATAGAGGAACTAATTTTAGTCCCTATTGTGACCCTATTTAATTAATTAATTAATTAAAATAATTAAAATTAATATAGTTACTATTTTTTAATAATATTATTAAAGTTTATAAATTCAAAAATAATTTACTATTAAAAATATTAATTTTCAAAAAAATTAATAACTTCATATATAATAATAGTGCACAATATATAATTCGAGATTAAACTAATTTGTAAAATACACAATATTAAAAAAAAGTATAGTGGAACTCTATAATTAACAATAAGTATTGTGAAATTATCATATGTGTTGAATTAAGTCTTTTTTCAACTATCTGAAGTTAGACATTTCTTTAAGAAATTGATAATACAGTGCAAAATTTTTTTCTCCTAATTAAGGTCATTAATATAAATTATTAATTAAATAGATATATAATTATTTAATATAATTATTTGTTTTTATAATAACTTGTTACGTGACAAATTATTATTGGACAATAAAAATTTCTACTTAGAGACATTTTTTTTTTTGAAAAGCACGCAGAACTCTCTTTTCTTCTTTTTCAATGGTTGGCCTATGCTTTTGTTAGAAATAGAGCCTCATATTTTAGCCATTGGAGTTGCTCTAATAGTTTCTCAACTCTTTTTAGTAGTAATGACTTAATAAATGAAGTGATGAACTAACATTTGCTTACTACACTAGATATTCCATTAGCGAAATAATGTCATTTATTTTTATTGATATCTCAATTAAAGTAGAAACACCCAATCAAAATATGTATATAAATTATTTTATCAAACGACGTCATTTTACGTTGATTGAATGCTAAAAGTAAATGATATCATTTTATCATTATGCAATGTGGCAAAAGAGTGCCAACTCATTAATCTGATTCCTAAGTTACAGCTAAAAAAAGATCGAAAGATTATTATAGTATCAGGAGTAGTTTAATCTTAAAAACTAACAATAGTAAAATGAAATCTTATAGACCAAATCAGTGTACAGTGTGAATTTCAAGAATTACTTTGAGAATTTAGTCCATAAATTATGATCTTTGTGTTTAAAGTTTTTATAGAAAATATAAGGGTAAAGTATTAAATTGGTCCTCTAGGTTTGGGCGTAATTCTGTTTTGTTCCTTAAGGTTTAAAGTGTTCTATTTGAATCCAAAACGTTTTCATTTAGCATCAATTTAGTCCCACAGTGAGGTCAAAATTAAATAATTAACAAAATGTCTTACATAACAACAGTACAAGAACAAAATCGATAATCTGGAGAACAAGTACAAGCTCCAGAGGCATAAAATCAACCATTGATACATCAATACATTTATTTATTATTTTTTTATAATATAAATAAAATATTTTTTATAAAACTAAAGAAAATGATAAATAAATGTATTGATGCATCAATGGTTGATTTTGTACCTCTGGAGCTTGTACTTGTTCTCCAGATTATCGATTTTATTCTTGAACTGTTGTTATGTAGGACATTTTGTTAATTATTGAATTTTGACCTCACTGTGGGACTAAATTGATGCTAAATGAAAACGTTTTGGATTCAAATAGAACACTTTAAACCTTAAGGAACAAAACAGAATTACGCCCAAACCTAGGGGACCAATTTAGTACTTTACCCAAAATATAATAGTTTTTGGTATCTTTTATTTTAAAAATTGACTTTAACATTAAAAAAATTTAAAGTCGTCTTTCTATTAAAAATATTAATTTTTAAATAAATTTATCCACCAAAATCACCCTCATCTCAATCTAACCCATATCCCCATTTACCCATAAATTTGTACACGTATCGAATTGAATATGGCCAAAATCTCAATTCGATCACAAAAATTATTAAATTAGATCAAATAAGATACCTAAATTTTTAAAACTTGGATCTAAACTAATCCACACATTTGCATATAAAATCGGATCGAATATTAGATATATTCGTAAAATTTAAAAATATATTAAAAATCTTATTTTTATAAAAAATTTCATTAAAACATCTTTTTCTTTTTATAACCTATTTAACAGCTATTCATTTCTCATGCAACAGCACCTCAGAAACGGAACATGTAAAATAATTAAAATTTAATTTAAAAAAATTAAATCCCTGCAAGCAAGAATCGAAGAACAAATAATATTTAGAATTAACATTTTGTATATCTGAGCAAAATGAACCAATAATTAATTTTTCTATTATAACAATTTTTATATCTAAATTTTATACTGAAGGCAAGAGTACAGGACCAGAACAGAGTCATTATGTAGAGTCAAAGGAGGAGAACGAAAGACACCAAGCAGCTCTGGAGATCCAACAGTAGTAGCAACAGCAATGTGGCGATTCCAGATGCGCAATGTAACGACATCACAGGCACGATTTAGCAAGGAAAGGCACTACAGTGTAAGAGAGAGGAATCCCAATGAACTTTGAATCACAACGATGGATGAGACAGTAGAGAAGATAAGAAACGTGAGGAAGGGATGAAGAAGTGTCGTCGAAGACAGAAAGGATGTTGGCAAAAAGGAACCACAGTGAGCTAAAGGCGACAACAACGAGCAGTCTTTGGCATGGGTAAGGTCAGATATGAAAAGTGGATAGGAGTGGAGTGACTGGATTTCATGTTTTGGGTGAGACTGAGTCAGTGAGAGATGTCGTTGTTTTTACTTTTTAGGAGATAGAAGAAGTAGAGAAACCAAAGTTTGTGAGATTAAAGTAACATATATATATATATATATATATATATATATATATATATATATATATATATATATATTATTTATTAGGTGCAGATATGAAGATCTGCGAATTGCATCCACGAATACAGGTGCAATATCCACGATTTAATTTTACTAGAGTGCATTTGATCCGATCATCTTGTAGATCGGATAATATCCATAAACTGAGAATTGGATGCAGATAAATACCGTAGATCTGCAAATATTATCAGATCTATGAACACCCGTACCCACTTGAATCCCCTCACTAGTTAGTACTATTTCAGAACTCTTTTATTGCATATCTCTCAACCTATTGATGACGAAAACCATTTAAAACAAGAATAACAACAAAAAAGAGACTACTATTTAAACGGTATTAATTTTGGTACGGTAACTAATTGATACAAACCAATACGATAAAAAAGTTTGACGAACAAAAAATGAAACATGAAATATATAATCTCGATCAATATTTATTTTTTATTTTTATTTTTTATTTTTTAAAATATCGTATAATGTGTATACTAAAACACCCTTATAATAATTATAACAAGACAAATATATCCCTCTCCATTTTTGTCTGCCCCTCTTCTTCTGCTTCTTCCCCTTCTAACAGTATTTCACCCACCACCTCTTCCTCTTCCATACCTCCTCCTCCTCTTCTCTCTCATTTTCTCTATTCCACTTCCTCCACAAAGCCTATTCACTCCAGAAAGTCCTATCTCTTTATTTATCTTAGTCAAGAAGAAAAAAAGTCCTCTCCCAACTCCTCTACTGTTTGTTGCTGTCATTCTCAAGTGCAACAATTCCACCGCTAAAAAAAGAAGACAATGTTCTTTCATCGACCCTGACGACTTACTCATTCATGATTTCACTCCAACAAAAAGGAATCATGACTTTTGGTTCTTTCTCTACCATTTTTCTTCCAAGCTCTCCTCCTTTCCTTCTTCTGCCAACAAGTTCAACCTTAAGCGCTTTAGGAATACCACTGCCACCTAAGGATCTTAGAAACTTCCAAGCCAAAGAAAAATAACAATTGTTGCTCCGATTCTTCTCTCATGCTTAGAAGCCAAGGATCAATATTATTGTTGTGGAAGAAGATAATACTTCTGACAGTAGCCACGCCACCACCACATCCGCTTCTTCCTTTGAGCGCAATGTTTTCAGATCTAGATTTGTTAGTTGTGGTAGCAAGAGCTTTTCCGGCAACTTCTTCAAGAAAATATCCATTGGATTTGGTGACTGCACTCTCTGTTGGGTAGAGTCTCACCATGAAGTAAAGCACAAACAAGCAGTGGGTCTTTTTTTTTCTAGCAATGTCGATACCATTAACAACTACCACCATCATTGTGCGAAGGAAAGAGTGAGGTGTGGAGGCATATTCTGTGGGTTCATGATGACATCATCTTCATTTTGAGGGAGAAATATTGTCAAAAAGTGAGGTGTGGAGGCATATTCTGTTAAGAAATTATTTTAATTTCTTAATTTGTTTGTGAACAATACATATATTAATTGTAATAACAAATTATGTTATTTCAAATTAAATGACTTATATAATGGTGATCTTATTTATTGTTTTAAATGCTAAATTGAATAAGTCATTATTACTTTTGATTCGGAATTAAATGAGAATAAAATTGGATATTATCTTTTGTTCTTTTGATAATTATTTTATGGATTTTAGATATATTATCATTTGGACTTTAGATACTATTTTTATTTGGACTTAATGGGTGTCACGCTCAAATATAAATAGTGTTTCGGTCCCCAATATACCAAAGCCGCATTTGTCGCTCTTTCCCCATCAGAAGAGTCACAATTCAGCGGCCTAGGAATAGAGAAGGCTTTGGTTGAAAAAAATCGAAAGAACCACAAGATTCAAACCCTTCTATCAATTTCTGACTTTTATGAGTAAAGGTACACTTTTATATTATGATATATTTTTAGTGATTCAATATGGATAATTTAGATTATTGAAATAATTTATTCCAACAAGTGTTATCAGAACCATCCATAATTCAATCATAAAAAATATTAGTTTTTTTAATTATCCTTTTGAATCGAGATATATGTGTATGTTGTAACACCCTAATATTCAAATCCTTATGCTCGAGTCATAAGTCAATGATATTACGGTGGTACGACTCTCAGGTGGATTTTTAATATATAAACATAGGTAATTTCGAAAGGAGTATTAATCGAGAAGCCTGAAAAGAGTAGAAATAAAATCACGAAGACGTATCACTCACATTTCGACAACGAAAAGATAAAACGTGAATTCGAAAGTGATATACGGACAAGGCATAAAGGAGATTAAGAGATAGATAATAGATAGATATATATAACATAAGTAAATAGCCACTAGTCGCGACCCGCGAAGTTTAGGTCGGCTAGGGTACAGTATGAAAGTAACTGACAACAGTACATTCTAATCTCTCCCAAAGGAAACATAAGAGCCTCTATAGGCAAGTTCCAAAAGAGTTTAACACATAATATAATCTTTTCAAAACAAAGGTGGAGAGATTCTAAGGAAAACACAAAGTAGAGAAAATAAAGATCTTCGCCGTCTCTCAGACGAACCACAGCTCACTTTTGAGCACCTGGACCTGTATCTGAAAAACAAGAGATATATACGGAATGAGAACCTCGGGCCCATGGGTTCCCAGTACGGTAAAAGTGCCAAATAAATACAATGCACTGCAATAAAAACTCACTAAGCATCCTAAACTCCTTTTCACCAAGTATCCAGCCTAGATTCTCACTAATCCATAAATAGGCATCTGTCGTAAGGGGATACTAAATCTAGTTCATATTACACATGTTTTCCAACTCGCTGATTCTTCCACGAATCAGACTCAGAATCACAAGCAAAACCATCACCAGTTGTTCTGCCTCAGCAACTCTATATCAATACATCATACCCTCGCCTGGAGCTAGTGGAATCACATCACCGCGTCTACCCAGGGGGCTCACATTATCTCATTCAAAGATCATCATCATCATGCAATTGTATCATCAATTCATCTCATCAAGAACAGCCCTCAACATCCACTGACACCAACATGAGGGATCTCTCAGTTGTACAAACACAAGCAATACAGACAATTAATACACAAATAAGGTACAAGTAGAACAAGTAGCACATAATCAGGTAACATAGCATATATGATGTAGAAATCCAAAATAAATAGGCAAACCCAAACAATTCAAACATATGCAAATGATGTATGCCTGCCCTATGGCTGACGATATCATCTGTCGGTTATATAGCCAACCCGACATGTCCTGGTAGCTAACCATTGGACACAAACACCCCTTGCGGAGCAAGTAGGTTTGAGCTACAACCCCCTTGCTACTACCCGCTCAACCCAGAGCCAATGGAACAACCACTACTGCGGCTACTACCCAGGCGGGTGTTTAAAAGTTCAACCTGGAGCGAGTGGATTCACCACTACTGCCGCTACTACCCAGGCGTCACAATCTCTGACCTGGAGCAAGTGGGATGAACCACAACTCTTGCTACTGCCCAGGTATCTTAAGCATTAACCCGGAGCAAGCGGGACGAACCACAACCCTTGCTACTGCCCAGGTATCTCAAACATATATTCATTCAATCTCAATTCATATTATCAATTCTCATTGTTATCAAATCTCAAACATTAACCTGGAGCAAGTGGGACGAACCCCAACTCTTGCTACTACCCAAGTATCAGAGTTACATTCATTCAAAACTCCATAATTAACTCATTTATCATAAACATCCTTTTCCGTCTCATACCCGGAGCAAGTGGACAATGCCACTGCCTACTACCCGGGGTTACACATCACATTTCAACATTTCCATTATTATCCATTTAACACCTTCATTCATTAATCATATATGCATTTATACTCAGCCATAATCAATAATGGCTTTGCCGTGACCCAGCAATAACTCAGCCATCCGGCTCATGGTCCAATCAAGAACCAGCCATTTATCAATACATATAGCCCTTCGGCTCATGGCATACACGGTACTTCTACTGTCATCCTCCATATCTCATATAATCATCGTTGATCATCATTAATCATAACTTATCCCCTTGCTTTACTCGCAAGTTACCACATCCCCTAACTCTTCTCTCATTGATAGGCATATCATAATGATTTAATACATGAGGGGTGAGATCGGAGGCTTAGAAGTATGAGATTTAGCTTTTAAAACTCAGAAATCAACTTTGGGATGAAAACAGGGCCACGCGTACGCGTACTCCACGCGCACGCGTGGATGGCCACAAAGCTCATCGACGCGTATGCGTCATACACGCGGGCACGCGGATTGAAACACAGCCAGACGACGCGTACGCATCAGCCACGCGTACGCGTGGGTGCATTTGCGCCCCAGGTACAAAACTGGCACAACTCTAACACAACTCTCGGGAAAATGGCTGGGCATTGGGTACAGCGCATCGACGCGCAAGCGCACACCACGCGCATGCGTGGATGGTGCCTTCTCGAAGAACGACGCGTACGCGCCAGGTGCGCCTACGCGTGGAGGGTTATTCTGCTAAAAATTTTCTAAGTTAAAAGCTGCAGAATTCACATATTCAACCCCCAATCTTCCGACGGACATAACTTTCTCATTTTAAATCGTTTTTCACCCGTTCTTCGAACGGCATGGACATCCCGGATCCAATTTCATTTCTAAATAGATTTGACACAAAACAGAGATCCGTAGTCCAAGTTATGTCCCGTCAAAGTATGCCCAAAAATAATGTTTTTCATACAAAATCACAAAGTGCCATTTTCAAAACAAGCCATTTTCAACTCTTTTCAAAATCAACCAAAACATGCCAATTTCAACCCTTTTTGAAACCAATCAAAATATACCAAAATCAACATCAAGCCTCATCAACTCATACATTAACACTTTACCACGATTTACAAAACCGCCATATAACCATCTTTACCCATTTCAAGCAAATGGCTAAATTACAAACGTATCAACATGTCATACATCCTTCCTCATCCCAATTTCCAACAATACTATTTCCAATCAACCATCATTATACATAACCAATATCATACTCACTATCACGTGGTTCCACCCCCAAATCAACCTTAATCATTTCTCAAGCATATATCACAACATACATATCTCTCATGCATTATCATACCATCAAGGCATCAATAATCATACTCACATATATGACCACATAATATATCTCAACCAAAATCAAACATACCTCATCTATACAATTTCACCCAAAATTACCAATTTCCACACTTCAACTCCTTAAACCTCATTATTCAATAACCAACCCAATCATTCATATATTCATTATCTGAAATTCATCCAATCACTTGTGTCATCATACAATGCACACATCAACTTACCTCCCTTACCTCTTTCCGGCCTCCGGCCCAAAATTTATGGCCTTCGGCCCAATTTCACAATTTAAATGCATAAATCACAAATTAATACTCATTACCCAATACATCAAATTTTCAATACACCAAGCATACAAGGCCACACAATTCTCAACCCAATCATCAATTCACATTACATACCAACTATGCATATTAACACCAACCATTTACACAATCCAAACTTAATCCTAGGGGCATCTAGCCTAGGAATTCTCATCACACCACACGGTACTTAAATAAAACTTAAACCGTACCTCTTGTAGCCAAATCAATTGAGCCTCTTCTTTGGAAGTCTCCACCAACCTTAGCCCTAAGCCTCACCAAAGCTCCTCAAGCAACACCAATCTCCTAATTGTGCACCAAAACCATCAAATGCACTAACATAACCAATATTACATACATACATCAATCTAGGGCTCATAAAAATGACAAATCACAAGGGTTTGAGAACTTCTTACCTCAGCCCATATGAAGTAGGGATAGAACTCACTTAGAATCAATGTTGGAGTATCCCTAAACACCCAAAATCACAAGATTTCAACACTAACTTCCCAAAAACGTGTAACAGTGGGGAATTTCAAAAACTGGGCAGAGATGAATAGAATACTCACCACAAAACTTAGATAGAAATTTAGAGGATGAGAAGAGCGACGCGTGGCCGCAAACGGCTCGTCAATCGGAGCTCCGTAGCTCAAGTTATGGTGATTAGAAGATCAAAGAGAGTTAGGTTTTCTCTCTTCTCTTCTCTCTTCTCAATTCAGCGCCCAACACTCATTATTTAGGGCAAAATGAGCTGAAATGCTCATAACTAATGTTTATATATGTTGGGTCTTGGGCCCACTTAGGCCCAGTTCACTTATTTTTGTCCGTTCGTCCAATTTTGGACCAAAACCTTTAAGATTAGCGCTCTAAATCGCACTTCAAATATTTCTACCTCCCCTAATTATAATTCCTCATTTCTTAATCTTATTTACTCATAATTAATTTTCTCAGCTGCAGTACCAGACAGATCTCAGTCAGTACTTCCAGTCAAAATTCCACTGCGCGCTTTTACGCAGACAACTATGTCTTCCGACTCGGAAAAATTCACTGAATCCAAAAATCATATTTAAATCATCAAATTCCAATTGCCAAATCTTCCAACCATATTTGCTCCTACTTAACTCATTATTTAATTAATTTCGGTTAGACCGAGTATTACATTCTATCCCCTAACAGAAATTTTTGCCCTCGAAAATTCCATCCATCCCTACGAGTACGCGAGCATAGTATGCCTTTATATCAAACGCATAACAGTTCCAAGGTCCTTTTACTCTGCGCGCTTCCGTTGCCGCGCTCTGATTTCTCTATTCCTGAGGGTCTTGGTCGTTCGTTCAACGCTGACCAACAGCCTCGTTCCTTACTTTTACCGTCTCATCAACCCACACCCTATTAAATCTCAAATCATGTCATCAATAATATTACCATCTTCGTTAATCATAGCCATCATCCCACATCACTATAATCAATCAAAGCTTTCTTCATTTTTAGAATTCAATGAGTTTGGACTAACAAGCTGACAAACTTTTAAGAATCCGCTTTCCTTTACTAATCTATAAAAGCTTTCGAGACACATCTCTTTTGTTGAAGTTACTCAGATCAAAAATCATTTTCAAAAATATAACCAACACTCCTTCAAATTCTTGGGAAAAAAATTTAACAGCACCTCCCCAAAAATTGGAGTTTACCACCCGTCACGGGTTCCCTCAAACCAATCTCAGTACCACATCAGTATTGCAATTTAAAGGTTTCTAAACGATTCCTCTGAAACCGATCATTACAAATCTTGATCTAAATCCAAGGTCACCATGACCAAACATCATAGGACTCATCTCTCGAACACGACAACTTGCACTCAATCATCATCTAAATTCGACTACGCATCAATGATAATTTTCTCATCCGTTTCAGAACCATTAAGGCTCACAGCCGCAATAAATTCCAATTATCGAGAATCAGTATCTGTATAAGCTCACTAAACTTTTAAGTACTCAAAGCATAAAGCATTTCTAATCATACCCCACTTTTCCTTATTATTACCATACTATGCTAACGCTTTTAGCAAGCTTCCGCTATGCCACTTTGATTTCTCGTCAAGTATTAGCTCCATCACTTATTTTCTCAAGTACCCAACCACAACTTAGCATGACTGGTATTTCAAATCAACGTTTCTAAATCCATCATTTAGGACCATTTCTTATCTATTTAAATAAAAGGAACTAAAAGTCACGGGTTCAATCCGTTTCGCCAAAAATCTAGAAATCAACCAACTATATAACAAACACAACACATCATTTTCAACAGAAAATCATTTACATCACAGGCATTTATCCATTTGTATTAAGGCAATTCCTTACTCAGACCATCCGGTTTGCTTCTCAGTCTAATATTAAGCTCGACATTCCCAGTTTTTATTGTACAGGCGGTATTATAAAATCACACACTACCATTTAAGCTTGATTATTGCAATTACCTCAATCTTACTGCCACAATTGGCCCGCATCCTGACTCTCTCCTTGTTGGCAATTTCTTGATACATGCCCTGGTAACCCGCACTTGTAACATACGCTTAACCCCAATCGGCATGGCCTATTTGGGTGATGACTTCCACACCTCTGACAGCTCAGAACATTAGAAGCAGCCGCTGCCTGTTTTCCCTTACCATTCCTTTGGGGCTCCTCACTCGTCGCAAAGTTATTCCGTCCTTGGGGAAAGTGTTGTATGTATCCTCTCTCCTTAAACTCTCGACCCCTTGGTGCAAATCCTTGGTTGTGCTCTCTATGACTTCCTTTCTCTGCAACCATCCTCTTCACACACTCTTCAGCAATTCTGCTCTTATTCACCAACTCTGAAAAAGTTCGGATCTCCATTGGTCCCACTGAACTCAAGATGTCGCTCCGGAGCCCTCCTTCATACTTAATGCATTTTCATTCCTCGAAGTCTCCCGGAGCTCCATGACACATGCGGGAAAACCTGAATAGCTCCTCAAATTTGTCTGTATACTCAGATACGGACATAACACCTTGCTTTAACTGTAGTAACTCCAATTCCTTGGCTGTCCTGGCGGAATTTGGAAAGTACTTCTTATAGAATTCCACCTGGAAGGCATCCCAAGTGATAGGATCATTCCCCTGTTGTAGGAGTCGTCGAGCCCCTTGCCACCAATGCGATGCTTCCCCCGTGAGCAGATAGGTAGCAAATTCAACACACTGCTCCTCGGGTACTAATTGCGCTTGCAACGCTCGCTCCATAGCCTGAAACCAAGTATTGGCCTCAGTCGGATTGGTGGTTCCCTTGAACTTAGGTGGGTTAACCTTTAAGAAAGTTGCCAGTGTCATCGGGCCCAGAGCTTCCCTTCCGCCATTGCCATTATTGTTTATCTGTTGCCCAAGGGCTTTCGCAGTGGCCTGCATAGTAGCAGCCATATTCTCCAACGCCGCCATAAGGTTTACCGGGTTATTCGAGTTGATTTTCGGTTCTTGTGTACTAGTTCGATCTCTCTTACATCCCCGACCGGGTCCACGAGGTGCCATCTGGTTCCTATACACACCAAACAATCGATATCAAGTTGATCAGTCTCAATATCGGAAGTATAGTGCTTCAAAGTACCAAAGGTACACTCATGAACTTCATACTAGATGTATCAATTAGATACCCTAACTAGCACAGGCACAGACTCAGAGTATGCATTGAAGCATAAGCAGTTCCATCCCTCAAGCTCACGAGGACGAACTGCTCTGATACCATAATGTAACACCCTAATATTCAAATCCTTATGCTCGAGTCATAAGTCAATGATATTACGGTGGTACGACTCTCAGGTGGATTTTTAATATATAAACATAGGTAATTTCGAAAGGAGTATTAATCGAGAAGCCTGAAAAGAGTAGAAATAAAATCGCGAAGTCGTATCACTCACGTTTCGACAACGAAAAGATAAAACGTGAATTCGAAAGCAATATACGGACAAGGCATAAAGGAGATTAAGAGATAGATAATAGATAGATATATATAACATAAGTAAATAGTCACTAGTCGCGACCCGCGAAGTTTAGGCCGGCTAGGGTACAGTATGAAAGTAACTGACAACAGTACATCCTAATCTCTCCCAAAGGAAACATAAGAGCCTCTATAGGCAAGTTCCAAAAGAGTTCAACACATAATATAATCTTTTCAAAACAAAGGTGGAGAGATTCTAAGGAAAACACAAAGTAGAGAAAATAAAGATCTTCACTGTCTCTCAGACGAACCACAGCTCACTTTTGAGCACCTAGACCTGTATCTGAAAAACAAGAAATATATACGGAATGAGAACCCCGGGCCCATGGGTTCCTAGTACGGTAAAAGTGTCAAATAAATACAATGCACTGCAATAAAAACTCACTAAGCATCCTAAACTCCTTTTCACCAAGTATCCAGCCTAGATTCTCACTAATCCATAAATAGGCATCTGTCGTAAGGGGATACTAAATCTAGTTCATGTTACACATGTTTCCCAACTCGCTGATTCTTCCACGAATCAGACTCAGAATCACAAGCAAAACCATCACCAGTTGTTCTGCCTCAGCAACTCTATATCAATACATCATACCCTCGCCTGGAGCTAGTGGAATCACATCACCGCGTCTACCCAGGGGGCTCACATTATCTCATTCAAAGATCATCATCATCATGCAATTGTATCATCAATTCATCTCATCAAGAACAGCCCTCAACATCCACCGACACCAACATGAGGGATCTCTCAGTTGTACAAACACAAGCAATACAGACAATTAATACACAAATAAGGTACAAGTAGAACAAGTAGCACATAATCAGGTAACATAGCATATATGATGTAGAAATCCAAAACAAATAGGCAAACCCAAACAATTCAAACATATGCAAATGATGTATGCCTGCCCTATGACTGATGATATCATCTGTCGGTTATATAGCCAACCCGACATGTCCTGGTAGCTAACCATTGGACACAAACACCCCTTGCGGAGCAAGTAGATTTGAGCTACAACCCCCTTGCTACTACCCGTTCAACCCAGAGCCAGTGGAACAACCACTACTGCGGCTACTACCCAGGCGGGTGTTTAAAAGCTCAACCTGGAGCGAGTGGATTCACCACTACTGCCACTACTACCCAGGCGTCAAAATCTCTGACTTGGAGCAAGTGGGACGAACCACAACCCTTGCTACTGCCCAGGTATCTTAAGCATTAACCCGGAGCAAGCGGGACGAACCACAACCCTTGCTACTGCCCAGGTATCTCAAACATATATTCATTCAATCTCAATTCATATTATCAATTCTCATTGTTATCAAATCTCAAACATTAACCTGGAGCAAGTGGGACGAACCCCAACTCTTGCTACTACCCAAGTATCAGAGTTACATTCATTCAAAACTCCATAATTAACTCATTTATCATAAACATCCTTTTTCGTCTCATACCCGGAGCAAGTGGACAACGCCACTACCTACTACCCGGGATTACACATCACATTTCAACATTTCCATTATTATCCATTTAACACCTTCATTTATTAATCATATATGCATTTATACTCAGCCATAATCAATAATGGCTTTGCCGTGACCCGGCAATAACTCAGCCATCCGGCTCATGGTCCAATCAAGAACCAGCCATTTATCAATAAATATAGCCCTTCGGCTCATGGCATACACGGTACTTCTACCGTCATCCTCCATATCTCATATAATCATCGTTGATCATCATTGATCATAACTTATCCCCTTGCTTCACTCGCAAGTTACCACCCCTAACTCTTCTCCCATTGATAGGCATATCATAATGATTTAATACATGAGGGGTGAGATCGGAGGCTTAGAAGTATGAGATTTAGGTTTTAAAACACAAAAATCAACTTTGGGATGGAAACAGGGCCACGCGTACGCGTACTCCATGCGCACGCGTGGATGGCCACAAAGCTCATCGACGCGTATGCGTCATACATGCAGGCACGCGGATTGAAACACAGCCAGACGATGCGTACGCGACGCGTACGCGTGGGTGCATTTGCGCCCCAGGTACAAAACTGGCACAACTCTGGCACAACTCTCGGGAAAATGGCTGGGCATTGGGTACAGCGCATCGACGCGCAAGCGCACACCACGCGCATGCGTGGATGGTGCCTTCTCGAAGAACGACGCCTACGCGCCAAGTGCGCCTACGCGTGGAGGGTTATTCTGCTAAAAATTTTCTAAGTTAAAAGCTGCAGAATTCACAGATCCGACGGACATAACTTTCTCATTTTAAATCGTTTTTCACCCGTTCTTCAAACGGCATGGACATCCCTGATCCAGTTTCATTTCTAAATAGATTTGGCACAAAACAGAGATCCGTAGTCCAAGTTATGTCCCGTCAAAGTATGCCCAAAAACAATGTTTTTCATACAAAATCACAAAGTGCCATTTTCAAAACAAGCCATTTTCAACTCTTTTCAAAATCAACCAAAACATGCCAATTTCAACCCTTTTTGAAACCAATCAAAATATACCAAAATCAACATCAAGCCTCATCAACTCATACATTAACACTTTACCACGATTCACAAAGCCGCCATATAACCATCTTTACCCATTTCAAGCAAATGGCTAAATTACAAACGTATTAACATGTCATACATCCTTCCTCATCCCAATTTCCAACAATACTATTTCCAATCAACCATCATTATACATAACCAATATCATACTCACTATCACGTGGTTCCACCCCCAAATCAACCTTAATCATTTCTCAAGCATATATCACAACATACATATCTCTCATGCATTATCATACCATCAAGGCATCAATAATCATACTCACATATATGACCACATAATATATCTCAACCAAAATCAAACATACCTCATCTATACAATTTCACCCAAAATTACCAATTTCCACACTTCAACTCCTCAAACCTCATTATTCAATAACCAACCCAATCATTCATATATTCATTATCTGAAATTCATCCAATCACTTGTGTCATCATACAATGTACACATCAACTTACCTCCCTTACCTCTTTCCGGCCTCCGGCCCAAAATTTACGGCCTCCGGCCCAATTTCACAATTTAAATGCATAAATCACAAATTAATACTCATTACCCAATACATCAAATTTTCAATACACCAAGCATACAAGGCCACACAATTCTCAACTCAATCATCAATTCACATTACATACCAACTATGCATATTAACACCAACCATTTACACAATCCAAACTTAATCCTAGGGGCATCTAGCCTAGGAATTCTCATCACACCACACGGTACTTAAATGAAACTTAAACCGTACCTCTTGTAGCCAAATCAATTGAGCTTCTTCTTTGGAAGTCTCCACCAACCTTAGCCCTAAGCCTCACCAAAACTCCTCAAGCAACACCAATCTCCCAATTGTGCACCAAAACCATCAAATGCACTAACATAACCAATATTACATACATACATCAACCTAGGGCTCATAAAAATGACAAATCACAAGGGTTTGAGAACTTCTTACCTCAGCCCATATGAAGTAGGGATAGAACTCACTTAGAATCCATGTTGGAGTATCCCTAAACACCAAAAATCACAAGATTTCAACACTAACTTCCCAAAAACGTGTAACAGTGGGGAATTTCAAAAACTGGGCAGAGATGAATGGAATACTCACCACAAAACTTAGATAGAAATTTAGAGGATGAGAAGAGCGACGCGTGGCCGCAAACGGCTCGTCAATCGGAGCTCCGTAGCTCAAGTTATGGTGATTAGAAGATCAAAGAGAGTTAGGTTTTCTCTCTTCTCTTCTCTCTTCTCAATTCAGCGCCCAACACTCATTATTTAGGGCAAAATGAGCTGAAATGCTCATAACTAATGTTTATATATGTTGGGTCTTGGGCCCACTTAGGCCCAATTCACTTATTTTTGTCCGTTGGTCCAATTTTGGACCAAAACCTTTAAGATTAGCGCTCTAAATCGCACTTCAAATATTTCTACCTCCCCTAATTATAATTCCTCATTTCTTAATCTTATTTACTCATAATCAATTTTCTCAGTTGCAGTATCAGACAGATCTTAGTCAGTACTTCCGGTCAAAATTTTACTGCGCGCTTTTACGTAGAAAACTATGTCTTCCGACTCGGAAAAATTCACTGAATCCAAAAATCATATTTAAATCATCAAATTCCAATTGTCAAATCTTCCAATTATATTTGCTCCTACTTAACTCATTATTTAATTAATTTCGGTTAGACCGGGTATTACATATGTGCCCATCATATATAACTGGTACTGATGTACGAGCACAAGAATTAATTTTTTTTATGCCAACACCCTGAATTGCAATTCTTTATATATATATATGCATGCATGTGTATCGTCATGTATGAACATTTATATATATTGTTGTGCGTTTATAACAAGCGTGTTATGGTTACTTTTTATATATGATATGATGTTCATAAGATTTATGTTCATTGTGACTGTATATGGACTTGCCACTTGGTTCTGAAATATATATGTTGTCGTATCCAATTGTTTTTTTTATATAATGATAATTAATTTATTCTAAAATATTAGTATAGAGTATTAATATGATTCTTTCAGATTTAATTATGTGTACTATTAATTTAGTATATAATTGATTAATAATCCCTTTTGAGATATAAAAATTATTATGTATATATCACTTATGCGAATATTAATCTACTCAAAGAAAAAATTATATTTGGCCAAATTATGTGTACATATTAATAATATTTGAGTAATAGAAAATAATGTTATTATTTAATTGTTACATAAGAAATTAGTAACAATTTGAATTATTATATCTACTTATTTTATAAAGATTTGGTTTTGGAATAAATTGATTGAACATTTTGTTGCCAAAGTAACCTCTTTTGTGAAAATTGATTTATTTAAAATATAAGGAATATGATGATATATAATTCATGTGAATATTGGTCAGCCCAAAGGAAGATCTATATTTGGCCAAATTGCAAACACATATTAATGGTAAATACATATTTGGATAACTAATTAAGAATAAGCTAATGCTTATTATTTATGCGGACAATAATCGGCCCAAAGGAAGTTTATTGTTTGGCAAAATAATAACCATTGCACACTTTTGTTTATTTTCTATTAATTATGCGGTCAATAATTGGCCCAAAGGAAGGTTATTGTTTGGCCAATTAATAGAAAATATATGCGGTAATAAATAGGTTGCGAAGTTTAAGTTTTTATGTGCGCATTAAGTCGGTCCAAAGAAAGGCTTAATGTGTGACAGGAATTTTGACAATATTTGATTACTACAATAAGAGAATCACTTACAGTTAATTTTTCTATCCAAAGATTGAAAATTAATGTTGTTCTAGATATCTCAATATGGATTTTTCCCATTATTTAACTAATGTTTACTGCATGTTCTTTTGTTCTAATCCAGAAACTATGGCTTCAGCTACCAATGTTTCTGTACAAATTAGCAGCATTCCTATGCTGAATGGTTCAAACTTTAAAGTTTGGAAAGATACCGTAAAGATTGTCCTTGGTTGTATGGATCTGGATATAGCTCTTCGAGAGGAGAAACCTACTTCCACTCCAGAAAATCTCAATGAGGTTAAAATAGAGAAGTGGAAGAGATCCAATCGAATGAGCATTATGATCATGAAAATGCTCAATTCCTGAGGTGTTTCAAGACTCAATTACTGAGGATAAAGATGCCAAACAGTTCCTGAAAGATGTTGAAAAATTCTTTACTAAGAATAAAAAGGCAGAGGCAAGTAGCCTTTTGAGCAAACTTATCTCTATGAGGTATAAAGGTAAAGGGAACATAAGGGAGTACATTATGGAAATGTCTCATCTTGCTTCAAAATTGAAAGCACTAAAGTTAGAGTTGTCTAAAGATTTACTCGTGCATTTCATTTTGATTTCTCTTCCTGCACACTTTGGGCAATTCAAAGTGAGTTATAACACTCTGAATGATACTTGGTCCTTAAATGAGCTTATATGTCACTGTGTGTAAGAAGAAGAGAGGTTATAGTAAGATAAGACTGAAAGTGCTCACATGACTTCATCTTTTCGGTATAAAAGAAAGCGTGATACTACTGTGGATGTGCCTTCTCAGCAGAAAAAGGCTAAAAAACAGGATCAAGTTTCAACCTGTTTCTTCTGTAAGAAGGTGGGACACATGAAGAAGGATTATACCAAATATGTCACTTGGCATGTAAAAAAGGGTATAATTCTTACTTTCATTTATTCTGAAGCTAGTTTAAGTTATGTACCTGTTGATACTTGGTGTGTAGATTCTGCTGCTACTACTCATCTAAGTGTTACTATGTAGGGTTGCCTGTGGATCCGATCGCCAAGTGATCTCGTTTATTGTTTAAAATGCTAAATTGAATAAGTCATTATTACTTTTAATTTAGAATTAAATGAGAATAAAACCGAATATTATCTTTTGTTCTTTAGATAATTATCTTTTGAATTTTAGATATATTATCTTTTGGACTTTAGATACTATTTTTATTTGAGTTTTAGGGTTTAATAAGTGTCATACTCAAATATAAATAGTGTCTTCAGGGTTTCGGTCCCTAATATATCAAAGCCGCCTTTGTCGCTCTTTTTCCATAAGAAGAATCACAATTCAGCCGCCTAAGAATACAAAAGGTTTTGGTTGAGGAAGATCGGAATAACCACAAGATCCAAACCCTTCTATCAATTTTTTATTTTTATGAGTAAAGGTACGCTTCTGCATTATGATATATTTTTGGTGATTCAATATGGATGATCTAGGTTATTGAAATAATTTATTCCAACAGGATCGACATTGTTGTTGTGGAAGAAGATAATACTTCCGACAGTAGCCACCACCACATCCGCTTCTTTCTTTGAGTGCAATGTTTCCAGATCTAGATTTGTTAGTTGTGGTAGCAAGAGCTTTTCCAGCAACTTCTTCAAGAAAATATCCACTGGATTTGGTGACTGCACTCTCTGTTGGATAGAATTTCACCATGAAGTAAAGTACAAACAAACAGTGGATCTTCTTTTTTTCCTAGCAATGTTGATACCATGAACAACTACTACCATCATTGTGTGAAGGAAAGAGTGAGGTGTAAAAGCATATTCTGTGAGTTCATGATGATATCATCTTTATTTTAAGGAAGAAATTTTGTCAAAAAAAAAGAAGTAAAAGAATTGGAGAAAAGAAGATATTTATCCTTTTATAATTATTTATAAAGATATTTTAGTATATATAATAATATAAAATTTTAAAAAATAAAAAATAACTTTTAGTCTAGATAAAATAATTTACTTATTGTTGATCATATATGTACATATTAATTAATCACCAAACTAAAACAATTAAAAATACAACAAAGAACTATTTTAAAATTATATTGTAATGTATTACTAATGTTAGGAATGTTAGTTGAAAATAAAAATTAGGGTAAAGTATATATTTTTTTTCCTAAAGTTTGACAAAATTTTTAAAAATATTTTTATGTTTTATTTTGTTTTAATTTTATTTTAAAAAATTTTTATTTCTATCAAATATATTCCTGATAACTAATTTTTTAAAAAATTTAAGACCAATTCAACAACAATTTCATAAAAACAATTTTCGATACAAGTAAATTAAGTATAATCTTTATGCATTATTGTTAGATTGGTTCTAAATTTTTTGAAAATTTAGCCATTAAAAATATATTTGATGCAAATTGTATACTTCTGAGACAAAATTAAAAAAAATAAAATTTAAAAATATTTTTAAAATTTTTGCCAAACTTTAGAAACAAAAAATATATTTCATCCTAAAAAATATTATAGGCGATTTTAATTTTTAACAAAATTTTAAATATAAAAACATTATTTTACCTTTTTTTTAAAATATCAAGATTTACTATGTCAAATTACCAATAAAATGAGTAGAGTTACATATATTGTCCATTATTTTTCCCGAGGCAGATTTATAAACTTTGGAACAAGCAACAAGATGATGACGGTGATTTTAATAAGTGTTTATGATGTATGGATATTGACACACATACGAGATATGATATTATATGGGATATGTCGATATGCAAATTTTAAAATTTTATAAGACACACGGATACATATACATATACATATAAAATATAAAGTATTTTTTAGATAAATCGTAATCATATTTTAATATTTTATTGATATTAAAATATAAATTAATTCTTTTAATTATTTTTAATGTTTTATTTAATTATATCAAGTATTTAAAATATTTTTTATTTTAATAAATAATAATATATATTATATTTAAATTTATTTTATACTGATACGTGATGGTATTTAAGTGTGTCTAAATGTATTTGAAAAAAAAATTTATTTTTTATTAAGACACGGTTAGACACGTATATTAGATGAATGTTAATAAGTATGGTGTCTGAAATATATTCAACACACAGATACGATAACTTAACGAAGTATCCGTAATTCATATAATAGTGCAATCTCGTTTTCTCATGCCCCACTTAATTTGTAAATTGTTTAATATGTTTTGCCAATTAATCTACCTGTAATATTCGATGTGCGAAATATAATACGACAAAGATTATATATATATATATATATATATATATATATATATATATATATATATATATATATGTATACTACTTGTATAATTGGCGTGGCTCACTAAGCCACGCGTC
Source organism: Arachis hypogaea (assembly GCF_003086295.3). Lineage (NCBI taxonomy): Eukaryota > Viridiplantae > Streptophyta > Magnoliopsida > Fabales > Fabaceae > Arachis > Arachis hypogaea. The sequence continues at coordinate 76,530,099 of NC_092041.1, read as the reverse complement.
ACTCTCACGTTAATTTGGAATAAAAAATGAATGAAAAAGGAGTAACTTAAGCACGTTTTATTCTTGCTTTCATCTTCTTTCTCCATTCTCTATCTTTCATTTGACGCTGTCTCTCCTCTCTATATGTCTCTTAAAAACCCTAATCCCCTCATTCCCTTCCTTCTCTCCTCGATTGGCTATTATCTCCTTCTGGTTTGGATCATTTTCGTCGGTGTGGTGACCTTAATCCTTCCCTCTCCTTTGTGTGACACTCTCTTTCACTCTCATTTTCTCACTTTCTCTCTCATGGTGTTGCTCTCACTCTCAAACCAGTTCTCTGCTTCTCTATCCTTTTTTGCATTCTACCATCCATTGCTTTTGCTTGAGATACACACTTTTTCCTTCTCTCTCGATGTTTTTCTCACTCTGAAACCCTAGCCCTTCAACCCCATTTTCCTCCATTCAGTTCGGGTTTCTCTTCAAATCTGGCTATTCTCTCAATGCTGCTCTGCGATATCTCTCTCTAGGAACATTATTGATCTCAATGGACGGATGCTGTAAATGGCTGCATTGACACCGACAGTATTTATAAAGAGGAAGAAACGATTTCTTTAATTGCTCAAAATGCCAGTATATGCCCAGCAAAATCAGGATCTGGTCCAATCAAAGAGGGGGGAGGGGGCTGGCGACGGAAGCCCTAAAGACAAACGTTACCGAGTTTCATCGCTGTTTTCTGCCGCCAATGACCCCTCAGAACAGTGTCCGGAGGCAATGCGGAGGCCACGGCGGGAACCATTATGGTGAGTTCGCGACTGAAATGGTAAATCTCGGATAAGGGGCTGGAAAAGTGGGCCGAACACAACAGAAGTCCTTTAATTCCAAATGTTCGCTCACCAGAACAGGTTAGATATCGGATGCTTCGTCATCGTATTTTTTAGGATTTCTTTAGTTTTGTTTCAAATAAATGTTAATTACTATTATGTATACTGTGATCTGTTGGTATATAAAAACATATAAGAGATTAATTGAGTTTTTTGGAATAAAAAATAAAGAATAAGGCTTGGTTTCCTTGATCTTCCGTATAATCACATTCTCTCTCTCTCTTTGAAACCCTAATGTCTTAAAGTTCTCTCTATCCATCCCAAATGCAGCAGCGGCAGAATGAGCAGAGAAAGAGGGCGATGAAGACTCACAGCCGAGATGGGCTACAATGGGGCGGAGGACAGATCGAGACTTCTCCTCCAGAGCAAGATCTGAGAGAAGAGGAGGCAGACAACGAGAAGCGAACTTCAGGAGCAGAGGCGAACAGGGCTTTCACAGTGGAGAAGAAGCTCTCATGCCGATGTCAAAGATGGTTACTACGGTATGTGTTTCTTCTACTGTTGCTCGGTCATCATTCTCTTTTCACTATGTTCTTCTTATTTAGAAGGCTCAACTAATTTGGATATAACTATTTAGCTTTCTTTTTTACTGACCATTATCGATTTTAGATGCACTAAATCATGCTGCTATAATCGACGAGGAAGCAGCTTGGTAGCAAAGTTGTGATGCCGGAAAGCTAATCGGTGGAGAGATTCACCATTGGAGATGGAAGAGAAGAATGGTGGTAGATATCTTGCCATTGAAGATGTTATCGACTATGAGGCAAAGGTAAATTTTTTAATTTCAAAATTAGAAAATATTATTTTTTTCCCTAATCTTCTGTTTTTCTTTCAAAACGTTTGTTTCCTTTCTTTTAGTTTGTTTCATGTGTGTGTGTGTTTGGATTTAAGTCAGATCAAAGCAGGAGCTCCTTACAGAGGCAAGCCACTAGAAAAGTACATCTAAAATTTTTTCTTACTTCTTATGCTGATGGAATATAATGCACTATTATTTCTTCACCTAAAATCTTATTTTGATTTGTTTAAGATAATTTGCTTCATTTTATCTTTTTGTTTTAATTTAATTATTGTTTTTGTTGCTGAGAACGTTGCATATGGTTATGTTGTTTGCTTGCTTTATTGCTTTGTTGAACTATAGACTGCAGATTTAGCATCATATAGTTATGTTACCTTAGCTTCCTTATAATTGTGGTTAATGGGTTATAGTTGTGCCCTACTTATTGATGGAGGGAAAGAACTTTTAAGATTTTCAATTAAAAGATAAAATAACTTCTCAATTTATGGGAAAAAGATGCTCTTTTTATTCTTTGTTCTGCATTTTCTGTCTGCATGGTCGTTTTCTTTGTTGAAGAGATTGCTTTTGTGTCAAGTTCATTACTTTTATTGATCCAACAATGTGTGAGCTTCTTTTTCAATTCTTTGAACATTAATACATGAAAATTTAATTTTTATCATTCTACAATTTCTATAGATTGCAAATACTCATATGTGGCATATTCAAGGTCTTACACTATGTGAACAACATCTGATTTCAACAGATATGATGAGTAAGCAATACTCTTTGGTGAATTTGTGAGAACATGCAAATAAAAAACAATTTGAGTCCAAGGCATTTGATGTAAGTATTTCTGCTACCTTTTAATTGCTTTATTGATTTAGTTTTACTATTCGAAAATCTTAAGCTAAGCAAATGAATTCAATCATATAAAAGAAACAATGCAGCAACATTTTTTAATATAAAAAAGTGTTATTATTCTTACTCTTTTGTTACTACTTTCTATAAATTAGCATTCAATCTAAACACATGGTTATTACTTGATTATATTTCAGTTATATAAATAATACTCACCAAATAAAGGAATGCTGAAAAATTTTATGAATGAAGCTCATGAGAAATTGAAGGTTTGTTCATTTGCTTTTGTTTTGATTTCGTCATTCATAAGTATCTTTGTAAGGGGATAAGTTATATTGGTTAGTGTAATTTGAACTTACTATTATTAATTCATATGTTTCTTTGCTAATCTTTTTTTATTTAATTTTTTCATTCTGTTTGAATTTAATTTTTTATTCTTTTTTTCTATTTTTCTCAGGTGTTTAAAGTATTTTTTATATAAAATTTATTTGATTTCTTTGCTTAGAAGATTCTCCAAGCTATTTCTTGCATGTATGTTAGTAATAATTATTTAATAACCCTTCTTGATGTCCAAAATCAAAGAATTTAGGTAATTTATACATTATCTTCTGTAAATTTTGATTCTAACTGGTTTAGTGTTCTTTGGCCATTAAATTTACAGTCTCTTACTTTTTTTAATCTGAGATGAAATTTATTTTATTACTTTGCTTTTTGGTCTCTCTAGCCAAAAGGAACAATAGGGGGAGTTGGATGAATTTTTGTAGTTTCAAAGCCTGAGATCTGATGATTAGGATTTTTGATGGTTTAGAATTTCACAAATAAATTCTCGTTGCAAGTATAGTTCCTAAACCAAACAATAATCTTCTCATACAAAAAATTGTTTGTCACTAAAACAAACCCCTAAATTTATAAACCGAAGTATTGGAACCTCGGGTCGTTCTCCCTAGGAATTACAATAAAGTATCTTGTTATTGGTTGTGAGTTATTTTGGGGTTTTGATAAGAGGCATAAAAGATAAATGGCAAGAAAGTAAACTAACAACTATAAAAGGCTCTTGGTAAGGTGTGAAAATTAGAAGTCCTATCCTAGTTATCCTTCTCAATTGTGATGAGAATTGTTCATTGCTACCACTTAGTTAACCCTTACTAAATAAAGGAAAGTCAAGTGGATGAATTGACTAGAGCCACAAGTCCTAGCCAACTCCCAAGGAAAGACTAGCTTTAGTGCACTCCAAACCAATTAGCAATCTCTCCAATTACCAATCAACAAAGGAATTAGATAACTCAAGTGTCACTAATTACTCTACCTAGGCCAAGAGGAACAAAATCTATACTATATCTAGAAGAGGCATTTCAACAAACACATAAAAGGCAATAAAAGTAAACAACATAAATTACAAGAATTAAAGAGAGATCTAACTACAAAGGCAAGAGATCAACAATAGAAAAGCAAAGAAGAACAATTATTATGAATTACCTCTTATTTAATTGAAGAAAAATGGAAGGAACAATAGTAGATCTACAACAAAGCATAAGAACAACATAAAGGAAATTGGAACAAAAGAATGGAAGAATGGTGAATATAACAACAAAGAATTGAGAGGTAGAAGTAGAAGAAAGCAAAGATTAAAACCTAGATCTAAGAACTAAACCTAATCCTAATCCTAATTCTAGAGAGAAGTGAGAGCTTCTTTCTCTAGAAACTACTTCTAAAACTAATCCTAATGAGTGTGAATGAACTCATCTCCCCTTGCTCTTCAATCCTTGGCTTTAAATAGCAGTTTAGGCACCAAAGTTGGTTGGAATTGGGCCCCACAACCCTTGAGAATTCGCTGGTCACGTTTTCATTAAAAGATCATAAACCAGCACTGATGCGTACGCGCATAGCACGCGTACGCGTCCATGGGGTAATTCGCAAGGTGCGCGCAAGCGCCAGGTGCGCGCGCGCGTCCATGGGCAAGTTCAACTTCTTTGACTTTTCATGATTTCTCCACTTTGCATGCTTTTCCTCTTCACTCCTTTGATCCATTCCTAGCCTTTTCAATTTGAAATCACTAACAAACATATCAAGGCATCTAATGGAATCAAGGAGAATTAGATTTAGCTATTTTAAGTCCTAAAAAGCATGTTTTCACATCTAAGCACAAATAAGGAGACAATCACAAAACTATGCTAATTCAATGGATAAATGAGGGTGAAAGGTATTAAAATCTCTTAAAATCAATGCAAGATAAACTGTCAAAACGGGGTTTATCAACCTCCCCACACTTAAACCAAGCATGTCCTCATGCTTAAACCAAGAATGAAGTAAAGGGTATGGCATTTATTCAATGGAACTAACTAAATGCAATCTACCTATATGCAACTATCTAAATGAATGCAATTGCTTGGTCAAAATAAATCAATTCCCAAGAAGCATATATGCACAAGGGCTAAGGACTAGCAAGTCTAATCCACAATTGAATTGAGCTATTAAATATTTTTACAAACTTGTATGAAAGGAGATGATCATAGGTGGAGACATGTAATTGGGCATCAAACCCTCACCGGTAGTGTTTGCACTCTATTCGTTCAAGTGTTTAGGGTTGATTCTCTCAATTCTCTCCTAATCATGCTTTTCAAGATTTGTTCTTCTTCTAACAATCAACATATATTTCATGCATGCATACAAGTATCATGAGGTCTTTTCTTTAGGTTGTAATGGGGCTAGGGTCAAGGTAGGATGCATATTTGGTTAAGTGGACTTGATATTTGAATCTTTGATAAGCTTAAACTTCCCACCTAACCTATGACATCGTATACAATTAAGTTCTAACCTAACTACCCATTTTTCACTTTTTCACATACTCATGTATTTCCTTTTTCTCATTTCACAACACTTATGCATTGATCTTATTGAGCTTCGCTTTGGGGCATTTTGTCCCCTTTTTTATTATTTTTCTTCTTTTTCTTTCTTTTTCTATTTTTTTCCTTTTTTTCCTTTTCCATATTGTTTTTTCTTTTCTTTTTCTTTTTCTCATTTTCCTTTTTTTTTCTATATACAAGAACATCAATGCATAAGGTTTTACATTTGATCAATATATGAGTATGTACCAAATTCCCAATATTTACACTAATAATACAAAACTACCCTTTTATTCACCCAATGTCCGAAGGTTCCCACACTTGAATGATACTCACACACACTAGCCTAAGCTAATCAAAGATCCAAATAAGGACATTTATTGTTTTCCGCTTTAAGGCTTGTAATGTGATAAAATTAAGAACAAGTGGGTTAATCGTAGGCTCATATATGGCTAACAAAGGAAGATAAAAGGTAGGCTATATGGGCGAGTGAGCTAATGAAATGATGGCCTCAATCATATAAATGCATGTATACATAAAATAATGGACATAAAGAATCAAACAAATCAAAGATTACAATTATAGAAAGAGAATAATGCACACAAGAAGGAAAAATAAGTGGTTATAAGATGTAACCACACCATTAGGCTCAAATCTCACTTGCTTGTGTTCTTAGCTCAAAAATATGATCCACAATATATATATTTCAAGCAAGTTTTATGAAAAGTTTTTACTCAAATCAAGAGAATGAATGGATATTCCTTGAATATTTTTCTTTTTGGTTGTCGAAATGCCAGATTTGTTTTTGTATTTTTATCATTTAGTAAGCATCTTGTATTTCAAATGGAATTGGTATCTTAAGTTTTTTTATGGGAGAGGCCATAAAATATATTGGGGGTGGACGAATTTCTTCAAATGATTCTGTTGATATATTCGAGTAATTAACCGTTTTACAATTAGTAAGCTAGATTTCTTATCATAATCCACATTTTCCGACAAAATAAGAGGAGATGAGATCATATGAAAAATGTAACCGATTCTTTCCTTTGTTTATTTCAATAAAGAGAAATAGAAAAAATTGAATTAATAATTTAATAATTTTTCTAAAAAATTATAACTGGAAATTCCAACCAATAAGAACCCCAATGAACCTAAAAAAAGGATAAAGGCCTAGCAGTAAGAATCAAATCAATTCCAAGTTAAAGAAATAATTGAATATTCATATTAACTGATCAATTTTTGTTTATTCCTATCCCGAGAATTCTATTTCTTAACAAAAGGGTTTTTTTATGTATACTTATACAATGAAATTTATTTTATCTATTCAAAGTGAGTAAACAGAATTCCATACTCGATCTCATAGATACATATGGATACATATAGAATTCTGTGAAAAGCCGTATTCATCCTGGTCATAGATAGATCACCCAGGTTCGGGTCCATAAGCAGTGACAATTGCCCTATGAAGACTCGCTTTCGCTACGGCTCCGGTGGTTTCCCTTAACCAAGCCAAAGCTAAATCCTCTAATCGAAAATTTGGCCAAAGAAAAAAATGGAAATTCATTAGGTTTTTTTTTAATGAACGATTTGAAGAACTATTGATTCTAACAACTGATTACAGAGTGGATCATTCGGAAATCCTTTTAGAAAGTGTTTATTTATTAAAATAAAACAACTAGAGATTTTGCAATTGAAAAAAAAAACTAGCTAAAAAATATGACCCTAATCGAAATGCATACATCTGTCTCATACACTATGGGGATGGTGAGAAAAGATATATTTTCGTCCATAACCTCGGTAGGGTTTGTAAGACCACGACTGATCCAGAAGAAAAGGGCTAGCAAAAACCTAAGACTAAGATTTGAAAGAGGAGTCAAGCCGGGGTGTCTATAATAAAATTATAATATAATAGCTAAAGGGCAACTCTTTCTTTTTTTTTAAGTCTTTTGAAAGGTTTCAAAGAATGCTTCTCGAATCCAATTGAGATAGTGCCCAGATCGTTACGCCTTTCGTGCGGGTCGGAACTTACCCGACAAGGAATTTCGCTATAGATAGAATTCTTGAAAAATTTTCATTATTTTGACTAAGCTTATTGTGTATATATATGCAAAAATTAAGAAAATGCAAGTAAAAATCCTAAAATCTTAAAATGAAATGCAAAAGTGTTGGGATTAGAATTTTGTCACCCAAAATCACCGACCGGTCGGACGACCTCCCCACACTTAAAAGTTTGCACCGTCCTCGGTGCACTCAAAGATGAGCAAGGGGGTACGGCGACTCTCCGAATTGCTGCGTGTTCTTTCTTCCGCTTCCATGTTTGCTTGTGGTGCATTGTTCATGAAAAAAAAAAATAAAACACCATAAGATGAGAAGATGTAAAAACAAGGAAGCATACTTTGTTGGAGTGAGGTAAATCACTAGAATTGAGTGAGTGAATTAGTGTGACATTAATGACAAATAAGTGTGTGAATTCTAAATTACGCGGCTTAGAACACACATTAGCATAAAAGTTATGTCACAAAAGAAGCATGCACTTCACTTATTCTAGTGTGCTTGGGATGCTTTAAGTAAGCTTGTAAGGTAAAACAAGCATTAAAGAAGCATGAAAGCATTCAAGTCAAAGCTTATGGATGCACATAGTCATGAACACAATGCATTAAGGTAAATGCATAACATCCATCAAGAGGTTGCCTAATTAAGGAAAAGGATTCAAATCACATGATGGCTAGCTACAACATGCAATTCAAAAGAGTTATAAGCTCGAAGGCAATTCTCATCACTTGGTATTTTTCAAAAGGTAAGCATGAAAAACTCAAAACCAAGTAGCAAAATATAACCTCAATCATAGAATCCAACAAAGGTTATCTAAAAACATTAATGCTAAATTATCATTTAGGCAATAAGGAGGCAGCAATGCATAGTAAACAAAGTCAATAATCCAACACTTATAATAAAAAAAGGAGAAAATAAAATGAAAACTAACTAAAACTAACTAATCGACTAACCAACTAACTAATTAACTAACTAAAATAAATGGTTATCCATGGTGTTTGGAAGTGTTGGATGAGGGGTAGGAGAAAGGAGAAGGAAAGAAATAGAGAGAGGAGAAGAAAAGAAATGTGGTGAAGGAAGAAAATCCGCGCGTACGCGCGCATGCCGTGCGCGCGCGGATGGTGGTGTAATGGATTCCGCGCGTACACGTACAGAGTGCGTCCGCGTCGATGGCTTATTCCGAGAGTGGCGCGTACGCGTCATGTGTGCGAGCGCGCAAATAGGTTTGTGCCAAAGGCCCAATTTCCGCACAGCGCAGGCCTAACTCTCGGGTCAAGGTATGAAAGGTGGAACTTCTCAATCCACGCGTACGCGTGCATGACACGCTCGCGTGGATGGTCCAAAACGCTTGATGCACGCGTACGCACGCAGTGCGCGTACGCGTGGATGGTGCTCTGATTTTCAAAATTTTTTTTTGCTATGTTTTTTGCACCAATCCAAGCATTCCAAACCTCTAAACAGCTACCAAAATACCATAAAACCTTATTTAACATACTAAACTACCAATTAGACTCAACTAACTAAAAAAAATATGAAATCAACTAGATTCTACACTATTTACAAAAGAGAAAATGAAAAGATGTTACCATGGTGGGGTGTCTCCCACCTAACACTTTTATTTATTGTCCTTAAGTTGGACTTATGGGGAGCTCCTCATCAAGGTGGCTTGTGCTTGTACTCATCTTGGAACTCCCACCAATGCTTGGTACTCCGTTGTGCCCCAAGATTTCTTATGGATTGAGCCAAGTCTTGATGGAGTTCTTCACAAGCTTGGGGCTCCCAAATTTGATCCTCTTCTTGTAATCCGGGATCCCACACTTTGTTTTCACACCCGTCTTGAGGTTGATCATCATTATTAGTCCATCCGGGTGGTGAGTAAGGTGAATTCTCTATATAGTGGCCAACAATCCTCCTAGACCCATCTAATTGAGCACTATTCCCACCTTTGTATTCAACTTTTGAAGTATCAACCAAAATGAGCCTTGACTTGCAACGCCAACCATGAAACATCCTTCGCTTAAGCTTCATCCCACAAAGAATCCTAAGTTGACCATCCGTTTCGAGCAAGCCATACTCAAGTGGGACAATAAAGCTAATAGAAATGAATTTCACCCACTCAAATGAAGGAGTAAATGACAACCTAGGCAAAGATGCTTCCAACGATCTTGACAAAGCGTATTCCACTTTCATCCTTCTATTTCTAAGGACTTCCACCTCTTCACAAGATTTCTTAACCTCAATCCTTTGTTCAACAATTTTATCTAAACATTTTCCTTTACTCAAATCATAATAGGGAGGGTGAGAAAAATTTACCTCCTCAACGCTTTCAAATCCAACCGGAGAAGGTTCTTCAAGTTCAAAGGATTCTCCACCACTAAGACTTGATGCTTGCTCTTCATCACCAAGGAGACTCAATTCTTTCTCTATCCCATCCAAACCTTCATATGGAATATGCCTTGGAAGGTGTGCACTTTCCTCCCTAGCATCAATTTCAATCATCTTGGAGGGATTTTCTTCAACTCTATGTTCCCATGGAGGCTCTGCATCTCCTAAGTCTTCTACTACTTCTTCCGTGTCTTCAACAATTAAGGCTTCCTCCAATTGTGCCAATACAAAGCAACTTTTCTCATTTCCCACCGGAGTTTCCAATCTCTCCTTCATGCTATGTTCTTCATTCAATTCTCCACATGTAGCCATGGGATTTCCTTGAGTGTTCAAGCATTGGGAGGCTAATTGATTTGTTACCGCATCCAAAGCGGCCATGAAATTTTGCACATCCCTTTTCATCTCTTCTTGTCCTTGAACAAGAACACCAAGGGTTTCATCCATTAGAGATTGGGGTGGGTGGAAGGGTTCATTAAATCGGGGGGAGGGTTCATAGTAGGAAGGTGGTTCTTCTTGGTAGAGTTGTGGTGGTTCTATGTTTTCCACTCTTTCCACTTGTTGCACAACACACTCCATGGTTGCTTGAAATTGATCCAATACTTTCTTGAGACGATCCCTTGACTCTTGTTCCTCTTGGATAATATGATTAGGATCATGTGGCTCTTGGATCAATGGATATGAGTATTCCTCCATGGGAGGTTGTGGTGGAAAGTAGCATTCATCTTGTGATTGAAAATTTTCATATATTGGAGGTGGTTCATCTTGGTAATAATGCGGGGGAGGTGGCTCTTGAAAATGTTGATGTTGGAATTGTGGTGGCTCTATATGTGGTTCATATGGCTCATATGGTTGTTGGTAGGATAGATATGGATTAGGGTCATATGAAGGTGGTTGGTAAGAAGGGGCTTGTGAGTATGGTTGAGAGTTATGTTGAGGATATGGTTCATAGGCATATGGTGGTGGTTCTTGAAAGTCACAAGGTGATTCACCATAGCCATTGGATTAATATGCATCATAGAATGGCTCTTCTTCATAGTGCATTGGTGGGGGTTGTTGCCATGAGGATTGATCATATGCATATGGCTCCTCCCACCTTTGGTTATCCCATCCTTGATACACATTCTCATTGTAGTTCTCATCACCTACAACATAATTGTAACTACACTCATAGCCAAAGTGAGAATTCATGATAGCAAGAGAGGGCAAAAACAAAAAATAGGAACAAATAAAGAAAACAAACTAAAAACTAACAAAGAAGCAAAAAGCAAACATATTCACAATATGCACATATATACAATAACCAATAACACAACACCATTGCAATTCCCCGGCAACGGCGCCATTTTGATGATTAGGATTTTTGATGGTTTAGAATTTCACAAATAAATTCTCGTTGCAAGTATAGTTCCTAAACCAAACAATAATCTTCTCATACAAAAAGTTGTTTGTCACTAAAACAAACCCCTAAATTTATAAACCGAAGTATTGGAACCTCGGGTCGTTCTCCCTAGGAATTACAATAAAGTATCTTGTTATTGGTTGTGAGTTATTTTAGGGTTTTGATAAGAGGCATAAAAGATAAATGGCAAGAAAGTAAACTAATAACTATAAAAGGCTCTTGGTAAGGTGTGAAAATTAGAAGTCCTATCCTAGTTATCCTTCTCAATTGTGATGAGAATTGTTCATTGCTACCACTTAGTTAACCCTTACTAAATAAAGGAAAGTCAAGTGGATGAATTGACTTGAGCCACAAGTCCTAGCCAACTCCCAAGGAAAGACTAGCTTTAGTGCACTCCAAACCAATTAGCAATCTCTCCAATTTCCAATCAATAAAGGAATTAGATAACTCAAGTGTCACTAATTACTCTACTTAGGCCAAGAGGAACAAAATCTATACTATATCTAGAAGAGGCATTTCAACAAACACATAAAAGGCAATAAAAATAAACAACATAAATTGCAAGAATTAAAGAGAGATCTAACTACAAAGGCAAGAGATCAACAATAGAAAAGCAAAGAAGAACAATTATTATGAATTACCTCTTATTTAATTGAAGGAAAATGGAAGGAACAATTACAACAAAGCATAAGAACAACATAAAGGAAATTGGAACAAAAGAATGGAAGAATGGTGAATGTAACAACAAAGAATTGAGAGGTAGAAGTAGAAGAAAGCAAAGATTAAAACCTAGATCTAAGAACTAAACCTAATCCTAATCCTAATTCTAGAGAGAAGTGAGAGCTTCTCTCTCTAAAAACTACTTCTAAAACTAATCCTAATGAGTGTGAATGAACTCATCTCCCCTTGCTCTTCAATCCTTGGCTTTAAATAGCAGTTTAGGCGCCAAAGTTGGTTGGAATTGGGCCCCACAACCCTTGAGAATTCGCTGGTCATGTTTTCATTAAAAATCATAAACCAGCACCGACGCGTACGCGTACAGCACGCGTACGCGTCCATGGGGTAATTCGCAAGGTGCGTGCAAGCGCCAGGTGCGCGCGCGTCCATGGGCGAGTTCAACTTCTTCGACTTTTCATGATTTCTCCACTTTGCATGCTTTCCCTCTTCACTCCTTTGATCCATTCCTAGCCTTTTCAATCTGAAATCACTAACAAACATATCAAGGCATCTAATGAAATCAAGGAGAATCAGATTTAGCTATTTTAAGTCCTAAAAAGCATGTTTTCACATCTAAGCACAAATAAGGAGACAATCACAAAACTATGCTAATTCAATGGATAAATGAGGGTGAAAGGTATTAAAATCTCTTAAAATCAATGCAAGATAAACCGTCAAAACAGGGTTTATCAAGATCAAAATTTTTCTTATTTGCCTCAGAATTCTTTTTATCGTCTCTAATTTGGTTCAATAGTTAGTCTTATGCAATGTGGTCTTTGTTTCTTTTTTCTTGAATGAAAATGGAAAATTGGTTGGTGATTGAATATTATGGAACTTCCATTTGTATTGGTGCAAAAATGTTCATGATTTGTTCAATTAAATTTGACAATCAGTTACTATCTGATTGGAATTTGGCTAAATATTTGTGCAAGTGATATATATTAGATATACACATGGAAGAAAAGAATAAAAAGCAAAATTGATACTGATATTATTGGGTATCTGCGATGGGTCTTTTGTATTGGAATAATTTAGAAATGACATTATTTCCTCTCGAAAACATGGAATATTACTGAAGAAATTATTTATTTTGTATTTTTAATGCATATTTTCTTTACAAATAGATGTCTTATCTATTTTTATTGAAACAATTATGCATAAGCTGGAAAGAAAATTTGTTTTTTATGTCTCTGTTATCCAAATGCTTTTGCAGAATCTAATGAAAAAGAAATGCTTGATAGAGGACAAACATGGTTCCTGAGATTGCATAAGGATATTCCTTGCTTACACCTTATAATTAACAAAAAAGGTATCTCGCATAATTTATGATTTGAAATCATGTACTCATTTTATTACATGTTACTTTTGTAAATTAAATTACTACTAAAACTTAAAATGTAGATGCAATGATGAAAGTTATCCTTTTATGTCATTTCAAGAAATGATCTAAACATATGGTGCTAACCTTTCCTCTTTTATATTTTTTTTTGCAACGATGAAACAGTTGTTTTCAGTAGCTGAAGAATTTGGTTAATCTAAATGGATTCAATTTGATACTCCAGTTGTTCAAATAAAAGTAACAAAGAACATCATGTGTTTTGGCTTTCTTTTGATTTTAATGCATTCTCTTTTATTAAAATGCCTTTTGCTACTCAAGAAAATGAGAATTTATGTTGAAAAATTTTTCAATCACCGGACAAATATACATATTTTAAAATTATGAAGTGTAGAGTATAGAGGAGGACAGCAACTTGAGGGTCATTTGTTTTATGGCGAAGGATTTTAGTGTGGATCACTTTCTGTAGGTAAGTTTAAGTTTCGTCTATTCTGTTTATTTTTTAAAGGTTAGCTTTTAGGATTTGCTTTCTGCCTTCGCTCATTTTGGTTTTTTCTGGCTTTATTTTGTTCCAATATTAAAGGGTTAGTTTGTGTGTATTGAATGTTCACTGTTTTTTATTCTTATTTCCTAAAAGAATTTAGTATGTTATTTTTCACAATTTAGGAATTAGGTCGAATAAGTTCTGTAGGTCTGGGATTCAAAGTTATGCATGTGTCGGATGTAGATTAGATGAAATGTTGTTGTGTTTCTTTTTTATTGCACTTTTTGTTTATGTATTTTTGCCATCTGAAATATGTATTGTAGAAGCATTTTTATGAGGTGACACTTTGCATAATATCGATTTTTATTGGTTTAAAGTTGATTGAGTTAAGTTATTGTGGCGTATTAAGCATTGATCTATAAATTTATTAATATTCGATGAATGTATGACCAATTTGAGTTTAAGAAAATAATCTCACTTCATATTATAAGCATTAGAACTAATAAAAATGAGATAGATAATTGGGTATTAGGTAAGAGAGATGTTATATTTTTGCTCCATTTACGTTTAATTTTGAGATTGGTTACTATCTTTCATTGGTTGATTCAGAATTTTTTCACTTTTATCTGGCCCATTGTATTTTCTAATAGAGTTTGTTTTATTAATTGTAGTATGGTTTTCCTTCATCTTTTTTATCCCATTTTAAAATGAGAACTCCCATGGATATGATAAATAAGATTAATCTGGAGAAGGAAACATTGAGTCTTAAGGTTAGGGTGATTATGCTTTGGACTATTTTCAATTTCAGTGGTCAGCTCTTCCCAAATTCTACGATGTTGATTTTAATTGATGAATCTGTGAGTTCTTGTGTTCCAAGCATGCCTCAATTAATATATATGGTCTAATCTTTTGTTTTAAATGCATTGTTCTTGGGTTGATTCGGGGTGTTTTCTTTGTTGTGTTTGTAACTCTTAAATATGTGAAATTTAGCATGTTGTGTCCTTATCTCATTCTCACTTTAATCTACTCCTGGATTTTTTGTATTTAATGTTCTCTTTGTAGTTTGTCTTATATTTTGTCCTTTTTATTTTTCGAACTGTTATTTCATTTAATATTTATACATTTTCTTTTCTTGGTCAGTGATACCAGATTTGATACAAATTATCTTGTGTATTGACAGAGGTGCAAAATACAAGTTACTGTTCGGAGGCCTATAATTTTGTTGGAGGGTCAAGTATATGTGATGAAGCACTTTTCTTATATTTTGATTTTATGATTCTGAATAATTATTTGTACAGTTGTTAAGTTACCTACATAATTATATTACTGATATCACCTTTTTTTAAACCATTAAAGTTATTACTTTACCTGTGTCATTTTTGAAAATGTTTCATTATGCCATAAGCTTATCCACTGGGATTCATGATTTAATTATGGTTGGAAATTAAGAGAGAAAAAAGAGGAAGAGAATATCTGTCGACTGTAAACACCCTTTGAGAATTCATGTTTTTTAAAATTTTAATATAGAGCTAGACTAGAGTGGTATGAGGCTATTAGAAATTTGCATTTCTTACACACAAATGTATTTTTGATTTTTTGCAATTGTTGTTTGTAAACCCCGCTAAAATCGGTAAATTATTAGTTAATATATTGAATTTTAATTAGGAAAGTTAAAAATACAAAACTAATATTGAAATAGGATAGAGCTCGTCGAAACGAAAATTTTGATACCAATTTCGATAATTTGGCCCAAAATCGGACCGGAAGGGCCGAACCGGTTGAACCGGGGCCCAAACCGGACCCATGGGTTCAACCGGGCCCCTAACATAAATGAAGCAGCAGCTTCATCTTCTCCATTTCACCACAGCAACGAAAAACACAGCAAGGGGGAGAAGAGAAGAAACCTAACCCTCACCATTCCTTCCAACTACCATAACTTCCTCATCCGGGCTCCGATTGCCGCACCGTTCGCGGCCACGCGCTCAGCGCGTCGAGCTCTACCTTTCTATCCAAACAATTTCTCTGGTAAGCCTTCTATTGAGTTCAGAATCTCTATCCCTCTTTCTTTGGTAAACTTGAAAACCTATAGTGAATCTTGTCTAATTTTTGTGTTCTAGGTTCAAGTTAGATTCCGGAACTTGTGGGCTCAAGCTATTGAGCATATGGGTATGGTAAGAACACCCTAACCCTAGCTCAATCTTGTTTTTGGTAATAGAGAACTGAATTGGAACATATATATGTGTATTAGGTGTAGTTTAAGAGGGTGTTTATGCATTGAACTTGAATTTGGATTACTTGGAGCTTTGTTGGTGACAAGGCTTGCTTTGGGGCTGTTTGATTGAGCTTGGAGGGGCTGTGATTTTATGTTGAGAAGCTGCCTTGGGTGAATTAAGTGATCGGCCAAGGTATGGTTTAAGTTTCGCACGTTTAATATTTACGGTGTTGTGAAAACTCAGGTTAGAGGAACCATAGAATAAGTTGGATTGTTTGTTGTATTTAATGATTAGCCTTGTAATGTTGTTAGAATAGATTTGTTAGTGAATTTATATATTAGAATTATGAGGTGTGAAAGCTATTAATAGTGTGCTCTTATATTTATTTATGATGGATTAGAATTGGTGTTTGTTAATAAGGATGTAGAGTTGTGTTGTGGTGGTATTGTATATGCTGTAACTAATTATGTAATGATCGGAATTGCATGAGACCAAGTTTGGGCTAAACTTGGGAATATAAGGAACTAAACTGGAAATTTTGGGACTTTTTTGTTAAATATACAATTTATGGCAAATTTTTAAAGTTAGGTTGTTAAATCTGTCCAGCAGCAGAAAAGATCAAACAGGCAGCAACTTGTTTGTCTTGCTGCGACTTTTACGAGTTGAGTCTTGGAGCGAAACCAATTTTGTTATAAAATTTGATTAACTTTCTTTAGTTCTCTAAAATTTCAGAATTTTAAGAGTTGAGGATTGGGAGCTGTGAATTTTTGAATATTGGTGGTCAAAACTAAAAAGAAATAGATTTCAGCAAGCTATGCATCAACTTCCAATGCTTGTAACTCTTAGAATTAAATAGAAATTGGGTTGCAACCAAGACACACTTGTTTTTAGATGAGCTAGGGGTTCTCAAATCAAAATTTAGCTTAATTGGAGTTTTGTAATAAAAGTTATTCCAATTGAAAGGTACTAAGCTTGTTGGTTTTTAAAACAGATTTTGTCTCATTTTTACTTAACTTCCAGGTAATGTAACTTTTTCATTAAAAATGGTATTGACTCAGAACCAATTGAGAAAGAAACCTGGATGAGTAAATTTTAACTACATTAATTTTCAAAGTCATTGGATTTAACTTGGATTTTATATTGAATTTTGAATATCACATGCTGCTGCTGTTTTTCTGGTTTTATGCACTGCAGAGCAGTCACGGTTTTTCCTTTATTCCTGAGGCTAGAAAAATCAGAAAATTATGATATTTAGTTTGTTAGAAAGCTTATTTCAATATGAACGCCTGGACATAAAGTTTGTGCAATTCCGAGTTCATTTGCTATATTAAAAATAGAAAAGAAAATAGAGTGTCGAGGATGTCTTAGTGATAGTCATGAGTTCGAGAAGTTAAAGTTCAATCCTCGTGTGATGTGATTGATTTAATGTTAGAGTTGGGTTGATTTTAAGATTATTCGATATTAAGAAGGATGAGAAGAGTTTGATAAAAAGTTTGGTCAGGACCCGGAAAGGGTAATCAAGTTGAATTATAAGGGAATGACGATGAAAAATGTGAAAGGGAGGTTGTTAATAAAAGGAGTTAATATGCCATGGCTTGATGAATGATTAAATAATGATTATGACTATGAAATGGCTTATGAATAATGCTATCTGAGATACGAGTTCCCTGGGTAAGAGCCGTGGCTCGCCACCACGTGTTCCAGGTTGAATCTCGATACTCTGTTGACCCTACGTCGTAAGGGTGACCGGGCACGTATAAATTCCCGGGTATGGATAGCCCCCATTGAGTGATTATATGATGATTGAATGTGAACTCTATGCATAGACTCTTGGGGATGCGCGACGGGGGACAGTCTAAGGTTTTCGGACTTGTCGGGTTGGCTGGATAACCGACAGATGGGCCCCATCAGCCATAGGACAGGCATGCATCATATGCATTTGTTTGTATTGATTGCTATGCATTTTTTTGGGTATGCCTAATTGATATATATTACCTGCTATTTGTTATACTTGTTATTTGTACTATTTGATCATTACTTGTGCGTGAACTTGTTTGGTTGCTTGTTTCTGTTACATTCTGAATGATGAAAGGATGGAGAAAACGGAGGAAATGGTTTGATGTTAGGTTAAGCTTGAACTTGAGTAAGTTAGGCAGATTTAGAATACCTACCCCTGTTTATGGCTTCTGTTTAGTACTTAAGTTGGTTAATTGAATAACGGAGTTCTAGGATTGCCTATGGCATTCTCAGGACCGTATTTCTTATACGCGTGGCACTTTTACCATGCTGAGAACCTCCGGTTCTCATTCCATATTGTATTGTTGTTTCTCAGATGCAGGTCGAGAGGCTCCTCGCTAGGCGTCTGGATTCTGGAAAGCGAAGTAGTCCTTGGGTATATTTTGGTTTCTATTTGTATATATGTATGTATATGTGTAGCTTACTCTCCAAGTAACTTATGTATGCTGCTCCTCTTAGAGGTTGAGGGAGAGATAGGAGTTTACTTTGGTATTTTGGTATATTTTGGGGACACTTATGTATGTTTATATGTATATATGTATCCTCCGGCCAGCCTTAGCTTCGCAGGCTGAGTCAGAGGCTAGTTATGTTGTTCCTTGGCTTTTCTTTATCCCTTCGTTTATTGTTTTATCATGTTCCTATTAGGTTTCTTAGCACGCAATTAATCCTATTCCTTGAGCGTTGCGCTTTTTATTTTGCGATTTTTGTTTACCCGCTCTGTTTCAAGGCTCCTAGTATATTATTTCTTTCAGTATTATATGTATATCCTTACTATTAAAGGTCTGTAATACCACACTACCTCTGTTCTATGACTTAAGCATAAAACACTGTGTAGTAGGGTGTTACATTATGGTATCAGAGCTGTTCGTTCCTATAGAGCCTGAGGACGGACTGATTGTGCTTTTGTGCATTCTCTGTGTATGTGTTTATGTGCTATTAGGATATCTAATTGATGTATGTGGCATAAACGTTCCTGAGCATGCATTTGGGACTTAATGCACTGAACTTGCGATATTGAGACTGATCAACTTGATATCACCTGTTTGGTGTGTATAGGGACCAGATGTCTACTCGCGGACGCGGACGCGGGCGAGGTAGAGGCCGAATAGGCAATGCCATGCCTGAGGCATCAGGAAACACTCCTAATCCTATAGACTTCATGGCTGCATTAGGCAATATGGCAGCAGCAATGCAAGCAACAGCTGAAGCCCTGGGAAATCAAATTAATAATGGAAATAATGGCAATAATGGTGAGAATGGTCCTATGTCACTGCATTCCTTCCTGAAGGTTCACCCTCCAACTTTCAGAGGGACCTCGAATCCGACTGATGCTGATAATTGGATACAGGCCATTGAGCGAGCATTACAGGCTCAACAGGTTCCGGATGAGCAGTGGGTTGAGTTTGGGACCTATCAGTTGCATGGTGAAGCTCAGCACTGGTGGCAGGGCATGAGGCGCATTTTGCAACCTGATGGGATTGTGATATCTTGGGAGTTGTTCCGAGATGAATTCTATAAAAAATATTTCCCCACTTCAGTTAGAAATGCCAGAGAACTCGAACTCCTTCAGCTTAAACAGGGACAGATGACCATCACTGAGTATACCAGTAAGTTTGAGGAATTGTGCCGCTTCTCACGCATCTGTCAGGGAGCTCCTGAGGACTTTGCTGAGTGGAAATGCATAAAGTATGAAGGAGGCCTTAGGAGTGACATTCAGAGCTTTGTGGCGCCTATGCAGATTCGGGTGTTTTCTGAGTTGGTAAATAGGAGCAGGGTGGCAGAGGATTGTGTTAGAAGGGCTGCAGCAGAAAAAGGGGGTATGAGGATGCCATTCCAGAGGACCACAGGGAGAAATTTTGCACCCAGAGGCAGACAGTTCAAGCGTGGTAGCTTTGTTCCTCAGAATAATCAGGGGCAAGGCAACTCCAGGAGGCCTAATACCAATGCTAATCAGGGAAGGAGACAGGGTAAGCAGCCACAGCAGGATATGAGTTGCCACAGATGTGGAAAGTATCATTCAGGACAATGTAGGTTTGGGACTGGAGTCTGTTACTCCTGTGGGCAGCCGGGACACTTGGCTAGTGGTTGCCCCGAGAAGAAGAGATATGAGACAGGCAGGGTGCAGCAACCAGGAAGGGTATACACTACTTCTTCTATAGGCGCTGAGGGGTCAGAGGCATTGATCCGAGGTAAATGTGAGATGGCGGGTAAAACTTTGAATGCTTTGTTTGATTCTGGAGCTTCACATACTTTTATTGCATTTGAGAAGGCTGATAAGCTAGGATTGAAAATAGTAGTACTGGGGTATGATTTAAAGGTATATAATGCTACCCACGAGGCTATGGTGACTAGATTAGGGTGCCCCCAAGTTCCTTTTCGAGTACAAGGGCGTGATTTCGTGCATAACTTAATTTGTTTGACGATGACTGGTCTTGATCTCATTCTGGGATTGGACTGGTTATCCAAGAACCGCGTTCTATTAGATTGCTCGGCGAAAACAGTGTATTTCATGCCTGAAGACACTGAAGGGCCGGTTGTAGTGAATAACTACTACTTGAATTCCATGATGGTGAACTGTTCTGGGGCTGAATGTCAGGGGATATTGTTGCTAGCTGCGGGTGTTTCGGGTGATGATCAAGATTTGGAACAAATCCCAGTTGTGTGTGAGTTTCCGGAGGTGTTCCCTGATGATATTGATGAATTTCCACCGAAACGGGAAGTTGAGTTTGCTATTGATTTAGTACCTGGGGCCGGACCAATCTCGAGTGCTCCTTACAGGATGTCGCCTCTAGAAATGGCCGAATTGAAGTCTCAACTGGAGGATCTGTTGGGTAAGAATTTTATCCGACCAAGTGTATCTCCGTGGGGTGCGCCAGTATTATTGGTGAAGAAGAAAGATGGAACCATGCGCTTATGTGTTGACTATAGGCAGCTGAATAAGGTTACAGTGAAGAATAAATATCCGCTGCCAAGGATTGATGACCTGATGGACCAATTACAGGGAGCTGGCGTGTTCTCCAAGATTGATCTACGATCCGGATACCACCAGATAAGGGTTAGAGATGAGGATATCCCAAAGACTGCCTTCAGAACGCGCTATGGCCACTATGAATATACCGTGATGTCCTTCGGACTAACTAACGCTCCGGCGATATTCATGGATTACATGAACAGAATTTTCCATCCATATCTGGATAAGTTTGTTGTTGTGTTTATTGACGACATTCTTATCTATTCTAAGACTGAGGATGAGCATGCTGAACACTTGCGAACAGTGCTACAAATTCTGAAGGATAGGAAGTTGTATGCCAAGCTATCCAAGTGTGAGTTCTGGAAGTCTGAGGTGAAATTTCTTGGCCATGTGGTAAGTAAACAAGGAATAGCAGTGGATCCCGCTAAGGTTGAGGCGGTGATGAATTGGGAGCGGCCAACTTCAGTGACGGAAATCAGGAGTTTCTTAGGCTTGGCGGGTTATTATCGAAGGTTCATTAAAGGGTTTTCACAGCTCTCTTTACCCTTAACGAAGCTGACCAGGAAGGATGTTCCTTTTGTGTGGACTCCCGAGTGTGAGGAGAGTTTCCTTGCCTTAAAGCAGATATTGACTACCGCCCCTGTACTAGTGTTGCCTGAGCCGAGAGAACCATTCGAGGTGTACTGTGATGCATCCTTGAAAGGTTTAGGATGCGTGTTGATGCAGCATCATAAGGTTGTAGCTTATGCCTCACGTCAATTAAGACCTCATGAAAGAAACTATCCGACTCATGATTTGGAACTTGCAGCCGTTGTCTTTGCCTTGAAGATTTGGAGGCATTATCTCTATGGAGTGAAATTTCAAGTCTTCTCGGACCATAAGAGTCTGAAGTACCTGTTTGAACAAAAAGAATTGAATATGCGTCAGAGGAGGTGGATGGAACTTCTGAAGGATTATGACTTCGAGCTAAACTATCATCCGGGAAAGGCGAATGTAGTGGCGGATGCCTTGAGTAGAAAATCCCTATGTGCTGCTTGGATGATGCTGAGAGAGGAAGAGTTGTTGAGAGCCTTCGAAGGATTGAAATTGGGAATCAGAGAAGAGTTTGGGACTTTATGCTTAAGCCAATTACAGATCTCAAGCGAATTCAAGGCTGAACTGATAAAGGCTCATCAGAACGACCAAGAATTGTATAAGATTTTGCCGGCGATTGAGAAAGGCAAGCAATGGAGAGTGTCAGAAGATAGAGATGGATTGTGGAGGTTCAAGGGCCGGATAATTGTGCCAGATGTTGGGGATTTGCGACATAACATATTGAAGGAAGCTCATAAGAGCGGGTTCTCCATTCATCCTGGAAGCACTAAGATGTACCAAGACTTAAAAACGATGTTCTGGTGGCCAGGAATGAAAAATGATGTGGCGTTACATGTTTCTAAATGCCTAACTTGTCAGAAAGTTAAGATCGAACACCAAAAGCCAGCAGGAACCCTTCAACCTTTGGAGATTCCACAGTGGAAATGGGAGAGCATTGCTATGGATTTTGTTTTGGGCTTACCAAGGACTCGGACCGGTTGTGATGCTATTTGGGTGGTTATAGACCGATTGACCAAATCAGCTCATTTTCTGCCTATTCGGATAAGTTGTTCTATGGAGGAGTTGGCGCGCTTATATATAAAGGAGATTGTGAGGTTACATGGCGTACCTTCCACCATTGTATCGGATAGAGATCCTCGCTTTACATCACGGTTCTGGGGTGCATTTCAACGAGCTTTTGGCACTCAATTGAGCTTAAGCACTGCCTATCATCCTCAGACGGATGGCCAATCAGAAAGAACAATCCAAACCTTGGAAGACATGTTAAGAGCTTGTGTTTTGGATCAACCGGCGAGCTGGGATCGATATATGCCTTTGGTAGAATTTGCTTATAACAATAGCTATCATGCAAGTATTGGAATGGCTCCATATGAGGCTTTGTATGGAAGAAAATGCCAGTCTCCATTATGTTGGTACGAAGCAGGAGAAAAGAGCTTGATAGGACCTGAAATGGTAAGTGAAACCACTGAGCAAATAAAGAGAATTCGGAGTCGAATGCTTGAAGCTCAAAGCCGTCAGAAGAGCTATGCAGACCGAAGACGGAAGCCTCTAGAATTTGAGGAAGGAGAGTACGTCTTCTTGAAGGTTACTCCAACCACTGGAATAGGGAGGTCCATCAAAACCAAGAAGTTAAATCCCCGTTACATTGGACCGTTTGAAATCCTGAAGAGAATTGGACCAGTGGCGTATAGGATCGCGTTACCACCACATCTTTCGAACCTGCATGACGTGTTCCATGTATCGCAGCTTCGTAAATACACTTTTGATCCTAGTCATGTCCTAGAACCGGAATCAGTCCAAGTGAGAGAAGACCTGACGCTTCCAGTAACTCCGGTTAGGATTGATGATACCAGCACCAAACGTCTCCGCGGAAAGGAAGTTTCTTTGGTGAAAGTAGCTTGGAGTCGGGCAGGTATTGAAGAACATACCTGGGAGCTTGAATCAGAGATGCGAAAGGACTACCCACACCTCTTTTCAGGTAACTCCCTCTGAATTTTGAGGACAAAATTCCTAATTAGGTGGGTAGGATGTAAACCCCGCTAAAATCGGTAAATTATTAGTTAATATATTGAATTTTAATTAGGAAAGTTAAAAATACAAAACTAATATTGAAATAGGATAGAGCTCGTCGAAACGAAAATTTTGATACCAATTTCGATAATTTGGCCCAAAATCGGACCGGAAGGGCCGAACCGGTTGAACCGGGGCCCAAACCGGACCCATGGGTTCAACCGGGCCCCTAACATAAATGAAGCAGCAGCTTCATCTTCTCCATTTCACCACAGCAACGAAAAACACAGCAAGGGGGAGAAGAGAAGAAACCTAACCCTCACCATTCCTTCCAACTACCATAACTTCCTCATCCGGGCTCCGATTGCCGCACCGTTCGCGGCCACGCGCTCAGCGCGTCGAGCTCTACCTTTCTATCCAAACAATTTCTCTGGTAAGCCTTCTATTGAGTTCAGAATCTCTATCCCTCTTTCTTTGGTAAACTTGAAAACCTATAGTGAATCTTGTCTAATTTTTGTGTTCTAGGTTCAAGTTAGATTCCGGAACTTGTGGGCTCAAGCTATTGAGCATATGGGTATGGTAAGAACACCCTAACCCTAGCTCAATCTTGTTTTTGGTAATAGAGAACTGAATTGGAACATATATATGTGTATTAGGTGTAGTTTAAGAGGGTGTTTATGCATTGAACTTGAATTTGGATTACTTGGAGCTTTGTTGGTGACAAGGCTTGCTTTGGGGCTGTTTGATTGAGCTTGGAGGGGCTGTGATTTTATGTTGAGAAGCTGCCTTGGGTGAATTAAGTGATCGGCCAAGGTATGGTTTAAGTTTCGCACGTTTAATATTTACGGTGTTGTGAAAACTCAGGTTAGAGGAACCATAGAATAAGTTGGATTGTTTGTTGTATTTAATGATTAGCCTTGTAATGTTGTTAGAATAGATTTGTTAGTGAATTTATATATTAGAATTATGAGGTGTGAAAGCTATTAATAGTGTGCTCTTATATTTATTTATGATGGATTAGAATTGGTGTTTGTTAATAAGGATGTAGAGTTGTGTTGTGGTGGTATTGTATATGCTGTAACTAATTATGTAATGATCGGAATTGCATGAGACCAAGTTTGGGCTAAACTTGGGAATATAAGGAACTAAACTGGAAATTTTGGGACTTTTTTGTTAAATATACAATTTATGGCAAATTTTTAAAGTTAGGTTGTTAAATCTGTCCAGCAGCAGAAAAGATCAAACAGGCAGCAACTTGTTTGTCTTGCTGCGACTTTTACGAGTTGAGTCTTGGAGCGAAACCAATTTTGTTATAAAATTTGATTAACTTTCTTTAGTTCTCTAAAATTTCAGAATTTTAAGAGTTGAGGATTGGGAGCTGTGAATTTTTGAATATTGGTGGTCAAAACTAAAAAGAAACAGATTTCAGCAAGCTATGCATCAACTTCCAATGCTTGTAACTCTTAGAATTAAATAGAAATTGGGTTGCAACCAAGACACACTTGTTTTTAGATGAGCTAGGGGTTCTCAAATCAAAATTTAGCTTAATTGGAGTTTTGTAATAAAAGTTATTCCAATTGAAAGGTACTAAGCTTGTTGGTTTTTAAAACAGATTTTGTCTCATTTTTACTTAACTTCCAGGTAATGTAACTTTTTCATTAAAAATGGTATTGACTCAGAACCAATTGAGAAAGAAACCTGGATGAGTAAATTTTAACTACATTAATTTTCAAAGTCATTGGATTTAACTTGGATTTTATATTGAATTTTGAATATCACATGCTGCTGCTGTTTTTCTGGTTTTATGCACTGCAGAGCAGTCACGGTTTTTCCTTTATTCCTGAGGCTAGAAAAATCAGAAAATTATGATATTTAGTTTGTTAGAAAGCTTATTTCAATATGAACGCCTGGACATAAAGTTTGTGCAATTCCGAGTTCATTTGCTATATTAAAAATAGAAAAGAAAATAGAGTGTCGAGGATGTCTTAGTGATAGTCATGAGTTCGAGAAGTTAAAGTTCAATCCTCGTGTGATGTGATTGATTTAATGTTAGAGTTGGGTTGATTTTAAGATTATTCGATATTAAGAAGGATGAGAAGAGTTTGATAAAAAGTTTGGTCAGGACCCGGAAAGGGTAATCAAGTTGAATTATAAGGGAATGACGATGAAAAATGTGAAAGGGAGGTTGTTAATAAAAGGAGTTAATATGCCATGGCTTGATGAATGATTAAATAATGATTATGACTATGAAATGGCTTATGAATAATGCTATCTGAGATACGAGTTCCCTGGGTAAGAGCCGTGGCTCGCCACCACGTGTTCCAGGTTGAATCTCGATACTCTGTTGACCCTACGTCGTAAGGGTGACCGGGCACGTATAAATTCCCGGGTATGGATAGCCCCCATTGAGTGATTATATGATGATTGAATGTGAACTCTATGCATAGACTCTTGGGGATGCGCGACGGGGGACAGTCTAAGGTTTTCGGACTTGTCGGGTTGGCTGGATAACCGACAGATGGGCCCCATCAGCCATAGGACAGGCATGCATCATATGCATTTGTTTGTATTGATTGCTATGCATTTTTTTGGGTATGCCTAATTGATATATATTACCTGCTATTTGTTATACTTGTTATTTGTACTATTTGATCATTACTTGTGCGTGAACTTGTTTGGTTGCTTGTTTCTGTTACATTCTGAATGATGAAAGGATGGAGAAAACGGAGGAAATGGTTTGATGTTAGGTTAAGCTTGAACTTGAGTAAGTTAGGCAGATTTAGAATACCTACCCCTGTTTATGGCTTCTGTTTAGTACTTAAGTTGGTTAATTGAATAACGGAGTTCTAGGATTGCCTATGGCATTCTCAGGACCGTATTTCTTATACGCGTGGCACTTTTACCATGCTGAGAACCTCCGGTTCTCATTCCATATTGTATTGTTGTTTCTCAGATGCAGGTCGAGAGGCTCCTCGCTAGGCGTCTGGATTCTGGAAAGCGAAGTAGTCCTTGGGTATATTTTGGTTTCTATTTGTATATATGTATGTATATGTGTAGCTTACTCTCCAAGTAACTTATGTATGCTGCTCCTCTTAGAGGTTGAGGGAGAGATAGGAGTTTACTTTGGTATTTTGGTATATTTTGGGGACACTTATGTATGTTTATATGTATATATGTATCCTCCGGCCAGCCTTAGCTTCGCAGGCTGAGTCAGAGGCTAGTTATGTTGTTCCTTGGCTTTTCTTTATCCCTTCGTTTATTGTTTTATCATGTTCCTATTAGGTTTCTTAGCACGCAATTAATCCTATTCCTTGAGCGTTGCGCTTTTTATTTTGCGATTTTTGTTTACCCGCTCTGTTTCAAGGCTCCTAGTATATTATTTCTTTCAGTATTATATGTATATCCTTACTATTAAAGGTCTGTAATACCACACTACCTCTGTTCTATGACTTAAGCATAAAACACTGTGTAGTAGGGTGTTACATTGTTTGAGTTGACTTTTTTTTTTATTGTTATTTTACAACTCTATACTTCTTCAATTATACTTCTTCAATTTTATGTCTTTGTTGGGTGGATAGATATTTTTAGTAGTAGTACAAGTTACATGATTTGTTGAATTTGATAGGTTGAAAAAAATTTAGAGGCACATTAGGAAGTATTTTTGGAATACTACTCTTTATTTTTTAAATAGTATATTAAAAGTAGATTATATTTTGGCTTTACTTTAAGTAAAGCAAAAAGCAACGTCCGAAAGCAAAAGTAACATCCTCTACAGGGTTTTCTTTAAACCAAGTTAGGATTCAAATTAAAAGATAGTGGTTAAGAGATTTGAAGGATAGTTCAAGTTGAAAAAAAGCTTTTTTTTTTCTGTATTTCTTTTTTTTATCTTGAAAAATAAGTTTGATGAGAGATTTCACATTTATTCTTTCTCTTTTTTTTTTTCAATCAACAAATAAATAAAATCAAAGATCAAAGTAGTAGTTTTTTGAAATCTTTAAGTTCCTCATCTTTTTATGCACCCCTCTTTTAAATTTTATAGACTTTTATTAGTATTGAAAAATGATAACTTATATTTTTGTAAAATAATTTTTTTATCTAAAAAATAAATTATTTTAACACAATAAATCAAAGAATTTTTACATAAATGATATTGGTTATGGTTCTTATTTATGTTTTATCTTTTAATATGTGTTGTTTATATGTTTAGATTGTATCTGTTGTCGCATAATTTATGAAGTTGAATATGATACAATATACTGTGAGTATACTGCGAGGCAGGATTTTTTAGCCCATTCTAAGTGCTTATCAAATAGTATGTTGATATTCAAATGAATATTTTGAAAAATAAGAATAGAAAGAATGAGTATAAATTTGGTTTTAATTAAAAATAAATTTACAAATTATGATAGATTAAGAAATGATATTTATGTATTTTGAGTAGTGATAAAATAAATAAATTTTTTATTTTTAAATAAAAGATTGAACAACAAAAATACTTTTATCAATGCAAAAAGTGACAATCTAAAAGGATTGAAAAAACCTAAAAATCTTCAATTCGTACGATGCACGGGACTTCTGCTAGTATATATATATATATATATATATATATATATATATATATATATATATATAATTTTTTTTAAGTTATAAAAAAAATTATATATATTTTTAACAAACCGGACCATCTTTGTTTGTGGGCCTCAAAAGCCTTGAAATTAAACATCATCATTAAACCGATCAACGCTATCTTTACATTATTATTTTTTTTTTTAACTAAATATAGAAAACTCGAACCCACAATCTTTTAATTGAGTATAGAAAGACTATGTCATTTGAGTTATTACTCATTGGCTATCTTTACATTACCTTTAATACTTTATCATCTGGTTGAACTGCATAAAGCTTTAACTATTTATCTCCTGATCCAAAAATATAGTATTTGTTAGATATGGAAGTCAACTAAACTAGCTTTGACTTTCCGCTGCAAAAACGCTGTAATGGCAATCTCAAGTAGTTTTATTTTCCCTTTACAATCCCGAAAGTACATGTTTTTTCCTGAATTTCAGGGATTATTCAGCTTTACCCCTACATCAGTTTGCTATCCACAAAAGGTAATTAATTACAGGATTTATTTAATATGTGTTCTTAGCATACTTGATAAATTTATTATTAAAAATTTTAAATATTTTTATTTAATAAATATAAAATAAATATAATAAAAATTTAAATCTTTTATATTTTTAATAAAAAATATTTTAATTTATAAATTTAACATATATTTTTAAAATACAAGATATATAAATTTTTAGTTAAATTATAATAATATTAAAAAGATAATAACCTAAAATTAACTTATTTAACTTGATATTATTAATTTTATATATATAATATTTATAATTACATATTTATTATATCTAATATTACTTAATTATTCTAAGATAATCAAGGATGACCAAACAAGATAACTTTAACATGTTTTGAACTGATTTGCTATTATTTTTTAAATATTTTTGAATAAATTAATCATTTAAACGATGTTTTGCTTAATTCTTCATGCAAAAGTATTGCTTTTATATATATATATATGACATAATATCGACTACAATAAGACAAACGCCGAAAATGGTTGGATTTTTTTTATCATAAATTACTGTCGGATGTATCATTGGGTGAGGCATTAATTTCATTAACCCAAAAAAGTTATTTTTACAATATCTGATCTTGTATTAGTTAAATATAGTACCATTTCAAGTAACCTCTAAAAACATGTTAGATCCTCATGTTTTGTGCCATTCTCTTTTAAAATTTTACCATTATAAAGTATAGAAATGGTAGCTGACTTCGCCTCTAATATCCCATACTTTTCAAGTAAGTTAAGTATGTACTTAAGTTAATATAAGACAATGCCTTGAAAACTATATGCCACTTCCATACCAAGATAAAATTTTAACTTTTCTAAATCTTTAATGCTAACTCAGCATCCAATGCTCTTTTGATAGCCTCAATTTCGACAAAATTTTCCCAAAAAAAAATTAAAATCATCCACATATATAAGAATAACAGCTAGACCATTATTAGTGTGTTTGGTGAAGAAAAAATGATCATGGCTTGATTTGATGAAGCCATGCTGCTATAGAAAATCACTCAGATTTAAATTCCATTACTGATGACTCGCCTATTTGAGACCATACAAAGACTTATCAAGCCGACAAAGTATGCTATTAGGGACAACAAGGCCTTGTACAAAAAATATGTAGACTTCTTGCAACTAACCATACAAGAAAGTGGTGTTCACATTCATCTGGTATAATTTTCAGTCTTTTATTGCTGTAAAAGTGAGAAAAAGTCTCAACGTAGTGAGTTTCACAATCAGACTAAATATATCAAAGTAATCATAGCCAGTATGCTGACTAAAACCTCGAGCTACAAGTTGATCTTTATTCCTTTCAACGCTCCCATCTAAATTGAATTTAACCTTGAAGACCCACTTGAAACCAATGGCATGCTTTCCTGGAGACAAAGTAATTATCCAAGTTTTTTTCTTCTCAAGAGTGAGTAACTCTGCACTAATTACATTTCTCTAACACTCATGCACAACATATTGTTCATAAGTCTTCAGCTCAACTATAACAGTTATAGCAAGGGAAAAAGCTCTATCGGTATGGGACGG
Source organism: Arachis hypogaea (assembly GCF_003086295.3). Lineage (NCBI taxonomy): Eukaryota > Viridiplantae > Streptophyta > Magnoliopsida > Fabales > Fabaceae > Arachis > Arachis hypogaea. Next base: position 76,499,916 of record NC_092041.1, on the reverse strand, counting down.
TTGCTCATCATCCACCATTTGAGGTAGTCCATATTTTCTTGATCATGATTAAACAATAGAATAACTTGTGTTAACCAACATGTAGTGACAGTCTTACAGCTAACTAGGTGTTGGGGTGTACATTAAAAAACTAGAATATAATTAACCAGTTAAAAAATCATAACGATATTTTGGTTAACCAATTTAATAAAATAAATTTAAAAATCATATCCATATTATTTAAAATTGGTTAACTAAAATCAAATTTAAAAAATCGGTTTTTAACCGGTATACCAAAACCAAAACCAAATTTAGAAAAAACAAATTTCAAAAGCCACATTTCAAGTCTTCACTCTTCAACAACTCTTTCCCTCTTCGAGTCTTTGCCTCTTCTCCTCTGTACGCCGCCATCAATAGCTCTTCTCCTCTGCCTCTTGCCAAAGCTCATCGGTAGCTCGTCAGACCTCAGCCTCTTCGAGTCTTCACTCTGATTTACGCCTCTTTGTCTGTCTCTGTGCCTTGACCTCCGATTCTTGCCACCGGAGTAAAAACTGGTTTTTTAGTATAAAAAAGGTCTTTAGTGTAAAAATTGGTATTTCAGTATAAAGTCGGTTTTTTAATTTTAAAACTATTTTTTATTTTAATAATTGATTAAAAACCAATTTTTAAACTTCTTAACAGGTTAATAACCAATTTTGTTATGTAAAACTAATTTGGTTAATTAACCTAAACTAAATCTTTGGTTAACCAAAAATAGGTTTGATTTTTGGATTAACCATAACCATGTACAACCTTAACTAGGTGGCCTTCTAATGCGAGTTAATTTTCTAGGACCCTTAATATAATGCGATGAACTAGGTAGAGATTCATGAGGATGAGAAGTTTGTGTATGTGAAGCTAGTGTAATATGAGATGCATTTGTGGGTTCATGAGGTATACGTTGAGACCTTAAGTCATGCAATTATGGCTGATGAGATGGATAAGAATGTAATGGGGATGAATGATAATATAAATACAATGAATTATCAACAAAGGGATCAAGGTCATCAAAATGATAAGTAGCATTATGCATGGGAGCAAGTTTCAAATTGACTTTCTTTAGAAAATGTATGAATGGATTTATATGGAAAACAATTGTCATAAAATTCTACATTTCTAGACAAATATGTTTCTCTAGTGTAAAGATCAAATAGAACACACCCTTTAGTGTTGGTTTGATAACCAAGAAATACACTTTTCGTGCCCTTAACTCAAATTGTTTTTCTTCCTTGTGGAGTAGTGGATGCATAAGCTAGACAACCAGAAGTTTTAACATGATTATGTCGACATGTTTTAATAATAAAATTACAAAAGGAGTTTGATTTTCAAAATCGAACTTGGTAATCTATTTATTAAATGTACAACTAGACCAACGTCATAATTCCAAAAACACTAGAAAAACTAGATTGAAAAAGCAATGCCCTTGCAATATTTAGTATGTGTTAATGTTTTCTCTCAATAAGATCATTTTGATGGGGTGTTTAAACACAAGAGGTTTGGTGGATGATGCCATGTGAAACGTAAAAGGATGTATTTTAAACTCAGGACCATTGTCCGAGCGAATGGTGTTGACTTGGGTTTGAAATTGAGTTTTAACATAGGCTATAAAATTTTGTATCAAATTTCTTGCCTCTGACTTCAACTTCATGAAATAAATCCAAACAAATCTTGTTTTATCATCCATAACTGTTAAAAAATATTTAAAACCTTGTAAAAAAACTGATGCTATAAGACCCTAAATGTCCATATACAAAAGATTAAAACTATTCTGACTTTTTGATTCACTAAAAGGAAATGAGAAATGTTTTTGCCTTGCCATGTGACAAGGGTCACAAGGTGTATCATATTCAACTTTACTAAACCGTATATAAGGGTAAATTTGTTTGATTATCTCTAGTTTGCTTTGTTGTAAATGGCCTATCCTATAATGCTACAAATCGGTATTTGAAAATTTTGAAAAACATTGATTTTGTGTAGCTGTATATATTATCCTAGTATTCAAGCTAAGTGGTATCTTTTTGCTACAATTTTTTTAATTTGCTTCATGTAATAGATGTCCTAATTGCTTTGTATCTGCTGTCTCTAATGTTAGAATGCCTAACTGAGATGGTGTATGTATTATGTACAACCCTTTTCTTGTTCTAGTTGTGTCAATCATCTTCAAAAAATTTTGGCTTTGTATCTCACAATATTATTCAATAAAAACACATTGACAATACAAGTTTTTTGTAATTTTAGATATAAAAAGTAAATTAAAGTTGGAGCTTGGTATATACAGCACATTATTTAGATAAAGTGTGTCTAAAAATACCACAGTTCCAACTCCACTTATTTGTGCTGTTGTTTTTGTCCCATCTGGTAACTTGACTAGAATCGGCATAATATGCCCATAAGTGGTAAAAAAAATGCATTGAGTGTGACACGTGATCTATAGTACCTATGTCTAGCACCTAAGAATTTGAAACAAAGTTTTTACCAACAATAAATGTACAATATGGGAGCTCGTGCAAAATGTATAAGTCTCTAGGATTATACCTCTCTTACCTGCATTGGTGTGGTAGGTTTTTCTTATATTTTCTCCTTGACAAGTCTGTGTACACTTCTGTTGAGGAATGGTAAGCAGTGCGCCCCTCAAACTCTGATTAAACCAAGACTAAACATCATTCTCCTTCTCTTGTTTCTCAGTCCAACCACTATTTCCTTCAATATCAGTGGCTATGTGATTTGTCACAGCTACATTGTTCACTTTTCGAGACAATTTTTGCCTTTGGAGGTAGGGTGAGAACCCATGTTTATGGTAACAAGTATCCACAAGGTGTCCTGCCTTATGCCAGTATAAACATGTCTTAGATGAGCTTCTTCCACTGTAACACCCTACCCTTCAAAACCTTATGCTTAAGTCATAATTCAATGAGGGTTTGGTGCTATAACACAAGGCTGTGAAGGAGATATTAAACTAGAAGCCTGTAAAGGGATTTAAACCCCGGATAAAAGAAAATTCGCCAATCGTTCACAATTGATAACATACATAAGCGTGTTGGAAAAGTAGATAATTAAAATCTTGAAGAAAGAATAAGGGTAAAGAGACATATATAAGTATATATAAATATCTACTAGTCTCCGTCCGTGAAGATTAGGCCAACTAGAGTTATAATAGTAAAACAGTTTGATATACATAACCTATCTCTCCACATATACATCAAAAGCCTGTAAGGCAAGTTTTCAAAATGAATACATCATATGATTTTTTCCAAAAGAAGGAAAGAATCTAGAACTAAAACAAAAGCAAAAAGTCTTCTTCTCTATCTTCCAGATAAAATTTCTGCTCACTGAGGAGTGTTGGGACCTGCATCTGAAAAATAGAAATAATATATGGGTGAGAACCCAAATCACCGGTTCCCAGTAGGGTAAAAGTGTCGAATCAATACAATATAAGGTAACATGAATTCTCTAAGCAATCTTAATCTTCAAAGTTTCATTAGTCCAAGCCTAGGGTTCTCACTAAACTAGAAAATGTAACTTACCTAAGAATTCTAATCTATCTATTTATTCTTAGTTTTTCACAAACTTCCAATCACCATAACACATCAAGAATAACCCTCAGCGTCACCATCACCAGCATAAGGGATCTCTCAGTTATTCAAACACAGACAAAATAATATAAAGACTACACAAATAAAGAGAACAGATAAGGCAATTAGCTCAATTAGCATATAGATAAAATTATTCAACAAGGCAAGCCAAAATACAATATACATACCCAATCAATACACACAAATGCAAAATACAATATGCACACCCAATCAATACACACAAATGCAAATGATGCAAATGATGCATATCTGCGGTTATAAGCCAAAACCTGACATGTCCGGTAGCAAAACCTAGACAGTCCCTCAGTGTGCGCATCCTGGTAGCACGATTCCTTACACCTTTATACTGTTGTACCAGCAAGTGCACTGGGTCGTCCAAGTAATACCTGAGTGAGTCAGGGTCGATCCCACGAGGATTGTGGTTTGAAGCAAGCTATGGTTATCTTGCAGGTCTTAGTCAGGCTAAATCAAGAGGTTATTGGTTTTATGTTTAGATGCAGTTTGATTGTGAAAGAAATACCGAAATGGAATAATTGATAGGAATAAGGTTAAGGCTTGGAGCTGCTTTGTCTTTCTGAATGAACTTTGGCACTACTGTCTTCTTTGCTTGTGAATGATCTTCTTCTATGGAAAGCTGTAAGTAATCAAAGCCATTGCCCGTGGTCATTGATCTCCTCTGCTACAGATCAAATGCCATTGCCTGTGGTCATTCAATCTGACGGAGGGTGAAGCTCTAGCAGTTCATTCTCTTGGCGATCCTACTCAAAATGTCACAGATAAGGTCAAATCTTCCGAATCAGAGAATGATGCTTCTATGGATTCTAGCCTATACCATGGAGACCTTAATCTCCCTGGAAATCGGTTGAACTGATTTCTTGAGAAGTCCCCAATGAAGTCGTGGATTAACCGTCTAAGAGATGTATAAACATAGCTGTTGGCTCGTGCTTTCCAGCCATGTATTCACACGAACCCAGGTAGACACGGGTGTTTGTCAGGAACGTTCGTCTTAATGTGATGAACAGAGCTAATTTGTCAGATCATCCTATTCACCACAATGAAGATCGGATATACATCTTAGAAGTAAATCAAACACGGATCGAAGAAAAAATAGTAATACTTTTATTAATTCATAGGACTCAGTAGGGCTCCTCCCCTCAACCTAGGAGGTTTAGAAACTCATACGAAAGTAAAACTCAAAATAAAATGTGTATATGGCTGAATAATGGGTGACCGTCTTTATGATTATGTAAAATACACTTTAAATACTAAACAGATGACTAGTAAGGGTAAAACAGTCTATTTAGTGCTAAAATCCACTTCTGGGACCCACTTGGTGAGTGGTTGGGATGAGCTTTGATGAGATCCACGTGCTATGAGGTCTCTTGGGTGTGGAACGCCAGCCAGGGGGTCCTCTTTGGGCGTTTGTACATTGGTCTCTGCTCTTTGGAGGTTGGACACCTGGAAGGGGGCAAGAAGCTGGCATTGGACACCCATTTTGGGCTTTCTAATCCGAAGCAAAGTTTAGACTATTATATATTGCTGGAAATTTCTGGAAGTTTGCTTTCTATAGTCGTTGAGAGCGCTCTATTTGAATTTCTGTAGCTTCAAAAAAGCTTCTCCGAATGCAAGAGGTCAGATTTGGACAACATCTGTAGTGCTTTCTCTGTCTCTGAATCAGACTTCTGCTCCAGCTCCTCAATTTTAGCCAGAAAATATATGAAATTGTACTAAAATACAAAAACTCATAGTAGAATCCAGAAATATGAATTTAACCCTAAAACCTATAAAAACTTAATAAAAACTAAATAAAACACACTAAAAACTATATAAAAATGATGTCAAAAAGCATATAAAATATCTGCTCATCACATCCCCAAAAGGTATTCATATTCATTCATTCATCAATATTATGCATGATTCTCAAATCAATACTAGAGAGTGTTCCCTGCTCACCTTCTCTTGGGGAGTATCATCTAAGAAGGTCTAAGTACCTGGCCACATCTTACGATAGAAGGTTAACAAAGTCTCAAATGTCAACTTGGAGCAAGTGGGACAAACCACAACCCTTGCATCTACTCAAGGAGCTCAAATATCAATCCGGAGAAAGTGGGACAAACCCACAATTCTTGCATTTTTTGAGGCAATTCAAATATTAATCAAACTCATCTCCATCATCCAGTTATATCAACTAAACCCTTCAATCACTTCCAACTCATTTCGACTCAATAATTTCCTTCCCAACACTTTCTACCCTCTAATTCACTGCATCTATCCTCATTATAGGGGATACAGAAGTGAAAAAGTTGGTTGGATAGGCTAAAATAGTAAAAAATAATCATTTTTGAAATAAGGACAATCGTGTGTACGCATGAATTCACTTTTGTGCATACGCGCAGAAACGCACACGAAAATTGTTCAATTCTAAAATAAAAGTTGTGCGTACGCATGGGTCGTGCATACACAGGATTTGGCTTTTGTGCGTATGCATGGTATGCGCACAAAATTGTTTCATTTTTGTAACACCCCTCATGCGTACGCATGGGTCGTGCGTACGCAGGACCCCAGTTTTCTGCAACATTTAGATTTCAGTTTGTAAATCCCAATTTTCAGTCATTCATAATTTTTTTTACAAAATTTTGTTTTTCTTCATTCTTAGATGATTTTAAAGATATTTCCACTAGCTTTAATTTAAGATAAATTTCGTTCAAATCTGACTCCAAGCGCTAAATTATGACCCGTCAAAATTGGCTAAAAATATATTTTTACCAAATTCTACAAATTTTTTTAACCAATTCCTCAATCCAATTCAATTCAAAACGTTTCGCTAAACATACTCAACATATTTATGTTAAATTTTTTACGCTTCCCAACTATTTTAGCACCTAATCAGTTGATTAAACCTTTAGCATACACATTTATACATCTACAATCCACAACTAAATTAGATCAATTATCTAACTCAATATCATCAATTCATCAATCACAACATAGCCACACCATCACTTACCTAGGAAATTTTTCACCTTATCACGGCTCTAGCCCAATTGTCATACACTTGCCATAATAAGCAATAATTCTACAATCTCATATACAAACAACACAATTTAATTCACAACTCACAACAATAACTAACATTTGATATCCAACATATTACAATTTTCTCTAAACAAAATAATCAACCACAACAATTTAGCAATAATCCTAGCTCAACTAGCTTAGGATTTCATGTCACATTACATGATATTTATCCGAAATTTAAACCCATACCTTGATGTCAAAAATTTCAAGTTTTCAAGCTTTTTTTTCTTCAAAAATTTTACCAAGTCAAGCTTCCAATTACTCAATCTAACACCATATCATATAATTTGGCAACAATGTCAAAACTAGATTTCATATAAATTGATGAACCAAGAAGGAAGAAAAGAAATCCTTACCTTTATCCACTGAAATTAGTGATGGAAATCACCAAGAATACAAGTTAGAGAACTCCTATAACATCAAAATCAATGAAAATCCTCAATACCTGAGCTCGAAATGCTAAATCATATTTGAATGAGAAACTGGAGTTGGAATTTCGAATTACTTACCAAACTAACCAGATAAAATTAAAGAGGAGAAAATTGGCTTCATGTGGCCGTAAACAGTGCAGCAATTGGAGCTCCAGAGCAAAAGTTACGAGCAATTGAAATCAAAGATGAATAGTAGACAAGGGTTTTGTTCTTCACTCTTATCTCTAACCGTGTCTCACTCTTCTTTCTAACTTGTCTCACTCTCTCAAATGGGTGAAGATGCTGAAATGTTGCCTAATATATACTTGGACTTAGGTTCAAGTGTGGCCCAAAGTCAAATTCTTAACCCTTTGGCCCAATTTTGAGACAAAATCTTTAAGATAAGTATGCGGACTTTCGTTTTAAATATTTTTCTTTATTATTTTCACATTTCAATTTTCCTCACTCTCAATACCAGACATATTTAAGTTGGTACAGATAGTTTTAACGCCGGTATGCGTTTTTTCCAAAACAATTATATTTTCACGCTCAATTTAATTTTTTTAATTCAAATTTTATTGTTAAATTTCTAAATTATAAATTCTAATATTTTTACATATTTTAAATGTCTTAATCCCAGTTAACACAGTTTTAATTAATGAATTTATTAGTTAATTTTCCCAGATCTTACATTCACTACCTCTTCCAATTCTCCTTGCTCGTGCCCCTTTTCCTCTTCCTTTAAAGATATAGTTTATTAAAATTGTGCACCGAATTGGCCAATGCGGCAAAACTTTTAGCCTCCTGATTGAAACCATTAAGCTGCCTCTCTTGTTAAGTAAGCAAAGAGAATACTTCATTGAAGCAAGAATAGGTCATCAAAATTTATTGGTTTTAACTATCATTTTTAGCCATCAATCCAATTTTATATTTTAGTCTACATTTTTAAATATTAATAACTAATTGATGACAAAAACGATAAATTTTGATGAGTATTTCTCTCAAATTTTAAGATTGTATTAATTTATCAATTTTTGTTTGTTATTTAGGGTACTTTATGGTTGAAATTAAGGAGTTTTATTTTTGTTAGTTTAAGTTAAGTTAGTTCATTTTGATTGATTTAGTTTATTCACGTAAGTTAATTAATTCATGTTTTCTAAGTAACTTTAATTAATTTAGTAAATTTACTAATTTTTTTAACTAGTAATATAATTATAACAAAAGTCGTGTTGAACTCTTTTTTAAAACAAAAAAGATTTAGAAGTCATAATTCAATATATGATCACATATCTTGTTTTTATGATCATCAGGAACATCTTTTTCACCTTTCCATATTCAACGCAACATTTATTTTGGACACTAATAGATAGCTCTATGATGAAATTTGAAGCTCCTTCTCAAACCACCACCTCTCTGCCTAGTAGCAAAGTGAAATTTAACTTGTATTGCTCTTTTTTTTTCTTTTGACAGTACATAATTTTTAGTTTTTTCTCTTCCAACTTTCTTTCCTTGTGTATCTAAGACAATAGGACGCACGAGTACATAGGATACGGGATGAGGATTTGACAATAAGAATAACGTGGTATATTCTTATTAATAAAATAAGTAAATCTGAGTAGTTGGAGAATGCTCAATAATCTCAAGACTAAAAATTATCTAGACTACTTTTTATTGTAAAAAGAAAAAATTGTCGAGACTATACCACTATGCCTTCTTGTTGATCAGTGTTAATACTTTATTGCTCATTTGGCTTAAACCTATTTCATGATTTAAGGGTGCTATTCCTATTAACAAGAAGAGATAAGTAATGGAACAATGTATCCATACCCAAAAGAAAAAATTAAAACAAAAAGTTACACAGAAATACCAATTCAAATCAATTCTAAATTATTCAACAACTTTTTTTTCTCCATAGGTTTAATACTCACAAGAGCCCTAAACCAGGGAGTATGTAGAATTCAAATAATACCGCATCATCACAACAACATCGAAACATAAAGACTAACATACACACAACAAATAACAATAGCTAAATATTACACCCATATATATAAGCAACATGATGAAATATAAAGAGTAGTAGCAGTATCTAAATAAATCAAACCCCCTTCACCTATTCTTTGATAGCAGCCTACTTTTCCTCCTCCCTCTCTTTTTAATATTGTTTTTATAGAACTGCGTCTCGTGAAAATTTTTCTAGAAAAAAATACATCCTCCCTATAAAGGAAAAGGGTTTTAATTTATTTTGTTAGGACATGGTTAACTTTTTAAAACAAAATTTCTAAATTTGTATTTGTTTTGCAGAAAAAGTTTGGTAACCAAAACTTTTCAGCCATAATTAGCCAAACTTTTCTATAATTTATTTTATTTACATCACTTAATAACAGTTTTATTTTTTATCTCACTCTCTTATAATTTCACTTTATCATTTTCTTATCAAATTCACTTATTAATGATATTAATTATAAAATCATATCCCTTTTTATTAGGCATTCTTGTAATCAATACTTAATATTCTTTTTTATAATTTGATTTTTATAAATAAAAATACAATAAAGATTAATAATAATTATAATTAAGAGCGATAATTATAATATCAATTACATTAATAATTGCAATTGATTCTTTGTCCGTTATGGTATTTATCATCAATTATTGGAGATATGAAACATGAAACCTACCCTCATATATAGCTTATGTTAATTCAATCATGTTTATTCAAAAATCACAAGAATAACACCATTGCAAGCACAATAGTGTATAAGCCAAGAAATTTTATAAGAAATCGTCTTTATCATTATAATTTGTATGGCAATTGATTTCGACCTTAATACAGTATCTATGGTAGAAGGTGCTGAAGAATTTGAACAACAGACGGACTCACCCGACGATATTGTTGTCAGTCAATCAATTTTTGAGAATATGAAAAACTACACTAGCTCTGATGAGGTATGATAATAACCCGGATTATTTTTTGTGTATTTTTTAGCACTTTAGTTATATGCATAACATTTTTTATCATTATTTGTTTGCTATTTATATAAAGAAAGATAATTTTTTTTATAATTTTTGTTATATTTTTTAATTTTTAAAAATATTTTTATCTGTTCATCTCTAAAATAAGAAGTATAATTTCTTTTATTATTTATTTTTTTTTTGGTTAAATAGAAAAAAGAAACAAATAAGACAATAGGAAGGAAAGACTAAGCACTATAGCTTATTAGTCTAAAATCTTGTCAATTATGGCCTTTTTGTTTATGCTGTTTATTTTTTTTGCATATGTGGATGAAGAAAATAATATTTATTTAAATAAATACTTATGTTATTTTTGATATAATTAATCATGCTTTTAATTTCTACTTCTTATGATTAATTAGCTATCAAATTATGGATTTTTTTATTTTAATTTGCTTAATAACAATAATTTTTTTAGAAAATTCAAAATAATTAAATATATAAAAATTATTTTATCATGACCAACCTATTAATCCATAAAAAAACTATAAAATTTTTATATTGTCTTTTTAAAAGATTGGAACGAACATTTTATTTTATTTATCGACAAAATTTTATTAGACAAGAAAAAATCAAAATAGACATATCATATTTTTATGTCTATATATAAAGTATTATTTATATTGTTATTATTATTTTAAGCACCAACACGGTCATACAATGTTCGCTGTATCGAGTATGATACTAACTGTATCCTCAGTTATACTTATATAGTACTATTTAGTGAACAGCCAATTTTGGCACTTTAGTTATATGCATAACATTTGTGTAAAATTCATTCTTTATGCAATCAATAAGTTCATAGGAATAACGTCCATAATTACACGAAGTTAACATACATAATAAAACGAAATTAGCACCTAAAATTACAGTAGTATGTTTTATTTGTTATACTCGATAGTGAAATTAGCCAATTTTGTATAGTTAATTATTAGGTAGAATTTTATTTATTTTTTTCAGGTCATAAACCAAGCCATTGGTGACGAGGAGCTAGAGTCCGAAGAGGGAATGTGCTTCAGCACATTAGAAGATGCGCGTGCATATTATTACCAATATGCGGTTAGGACTGGTTTTGTCATCAAAATAAGAACAACCGGCTGGGAGACTAGAAATGGTCAGAGGATGGTTGTTAATCAGGCTTTGCATGGTAACAGAGATGGATACCACACATCCCGTGTAAAGTCACCCAAGAGAAGGAAAACGGTGGCCTCAACAAACTGCAAAGTCCATCGCTATTTGGCATTAGATAAGAGGGCAGGGTAGTGGAAGATTTCTCGAATAGAGGTATCACACTCACACTCGCTTAATCTAAAGCTATCTGGAATGTTTTCAACAAACCGTCAGCTAAGTATGCATGTGAAGGACCTGATACAGCAAAATGACCAAGCTGGCATTAGACTGAGTAAGACGTACCAGGCACTAGCCAATACCGCCAGTGGCCTTGCCAACCTCACCTTTACGGAGAAAGATGTTAGAAATTACATTAGTCGTCACTTATGCATTTCCGGGGATGAGACGGATCCAAAAGAGTTACTTACACACTTCTCACAGATGAAGGAGCTCAATCCGAACTTTTTCTTTGAAATAGATGTGGACGAAAACCATAGCATTAGAAATGTGTTTTGGGCCGATGCTCGGTGTAGAGCTGCTTGGGAATATTTTGGTGATGTCGTGACGTTTGACACTACTTACAAGACTAATAGGTACCAAATTATTTTTTTTGTTCGACTTAATTAGATTTTTTTTAGCTAAGGCATTTGGAGTTTACACCTACATTACATGTTTTTATATTTCCATTGTTTAGGTACGACATGCCGTTCGGGGCTTTCGTAGATGTCAACCACCATAGGATGTCTACGCTTCTTGGGTGCACATTATTGCGGAAATGGCTTTTTCCTACTTGGTTGAAGTGCATGGGTAAGGCCCCATATGTGTTATAATAGATCAATCCCTGCATATGCGTTTTGCATTAGAGACCACATTACTACACACATGCCATTGATGGTGCATATGGCATATCCTAAAGAAGATATCAAATAAGCTGGTAGGTTACCGTCGTTTCCATAAGTTCAACACATGCATGAAGATGATTGTATTTGAATCCAAATCTAAGGATTCATTTGAGAGATTGGCATGATTTTATAGAAGAGTATGACCTCCACAATTCTAGGTGGCTAAATGGTAGTATAATCTTCCAGTTCATTGCTACCTCTGTGTGGCTTCTTTATAGATGTTATTTTATAGTCAATATGGTGTTACACTTATGGGTTAACTTATGCTATTTTTTTTTGCAGTTTTTGTTTTTCCTATTCATTGGCAGATATGTTTGCTGACCGACACAAGTGGGTGCCAGTATTTTTCAAGGATGAATTTTGGGCTCGCATGAAGAGCACACAACGTAGTGAGAGCATGCATTCAGTTTTTAATAAGTACTTAAACAGTAAGATCTCTTTGTTGCAATTTGTTTGCCAATACCAAAACTATGTTATAGACAAGGAGCAAAAGGAGCTTGAGTGTGACGCTACTGATTTAAGGGGGATTATCCCTTGTGTTTCTAGCTCACCAATAGAAAAGCAGTTTCAGAGAGAATATACAAACTCGATGTTTCGAGACGTTCAGGATCAATTTATAAAAAAGGCCAATTGTGACATCTCCTCAATCAACCATCATGGCACAAGTATAGTTTGTGAAGTTGACCAACAAAAGATGGTGTTTGACATGTTAGTGTATAGTAGATACCAAGTCGTGTATTGCTCGCAGTCATCAGAAGTTCAATGTGATTGCTTTATGTTCTAATCGAATGGTATTTTATGCTGCCACAGTCTTGCTGTTCTTCTATATTTTCGTATAACAGCAGTGTCCTCATAATACATTCTATCCCGATGGAGTAAGAGTGTTAGTCGGAGACACACATACATCACGAATAGCATTGACATGGACCGTCTGTTGAAAGCATGACCATTTTTAGGAAATTGTGTTCTGATTTTTACAACGTCGCTTAGGATTTTGTGGCTACTCCAGAGGTTGCTGCTATATTGCATGATGCCATGGACAGTGCTCTGCACAAGCTTAAAGAACACAAGGAATCTGAGCATCAAGCTGCACATGTACCAAGTGCAATTAACTCACATACGCGTGATGAGTGTCCCGTTAGCATGGATGAGCTACAGCGCCCACGTCGTGTTCCTACGCGAGGTCGTCCAACGTCCACCAGACTTGGGGCAAATCTAGAAAAATATATTAAAAAGAGGACACACAAACACAAGAACACTCACAATCACAACAAGGTAAATATGAGATCTATCCTTTTTTCACGTCATTTGTTTATTTTAAGTGTGTTGAAAGGATGATAAGTTATGACGTTATTTTTTAATATGATTTGTGTGTTAAGGGACCTAATGGTAATGCATAACCATCTCCTACCAATGAGTCATCTTCCCTACAAAGATACGCAATGGGCTTGTTCCGAAATGACAGAAAATTTGGCTACGCACTCTAGTTCCTTTATATCACTATTGAACTCATTCCATAACACCGAACAATTGTGTATGTGTACCTAGTGTATTTTTCATAGCATTAATGTCATGTCTATTTATTTATTGTTTCCTCTTTATTTTGTTTTTAATTTTTTTTCCACAGGAAGCATTTTTGGATGATTCAAAGTTTAACAGCACTACATATTATAAGCATTAGAGTTTAGCAACTACTTTGTACTTTGCCAATGCATCAACGTTATTTTACATTATCATGATTTGGTAGTTTATTAGGTTTGTTTTATATATTTTAATATACTCAACTTTATTTTACCTTGCTACAACTTCATATACCATTATTAAACAAAATATAATAACAGTCTTAGGCAACTAATATACAACTTTTTTATTCTTTTACTCTTTTTTACCGTTATTTTTTCTTACTAATATTTAAAATAATAAATGTTCAGTTGATAATTTGATCATTATGATAATTTGGTGCATTACATGAAGTTTAAACTTGAATTTTAAAGATATCCGTATACAATAAGGTCTTTATTTCATTATTTAAAAAATTAGACATCAAAAAGGCATATCCAGACATGTATTTTGTTTACATCCAATAACATCCTCTAATTTATTAGAATAACAACCACGATCGAGTATTTATTACTTGGGCATAGATATTTTTAGCTAGCTGTTAAGTATGGATAATTTTAAAGTTCAATTAAAAAATTTTCGGTAGATATACGAAAGAAAGTTCAAACTTCAATCAACGTGTTCTCGATCTGAGCAAAAACAAGCCAAACACATATAAAAAAATAAACTAAGAATTTAAAAACATTTTTTTCCATACATAATTATTTATATTGATATTGAATTCTTGTGTTTTTTTTTCAGTCTAAATCCATAAACATTTGCAAGTATTTCATGATAAAATCCAGTAAATCCTACAACCATATTAACCGTAAATACACACAACAACTCTAGTCCTAATTAATTGTTTGTAGATATATTTACCCTGCTGTCCAGTATAGGTAACCCTTTAAAAAAGTTGCACCTGGTTTTGGTTTAAATCCAATAACATCCATCTATATTCCATGATAAAATGCATTAAATTCTGAAATCAAATTAACAGAAAACACACACAGACCAACTCTAATCCCAATTTAAGGCTTATAGTTCTGTTTAGCTTTCTTAGCCCGTTCCGCCCTTCGAACCAGTGATCTTGTCCTTGGATTCGTCCAAGGGTCTTCAATATTTTTCTTCTTTCCCTTATCCTCCACATGACGACATGGCACATTGAGTACACCCTCTACCTCACTCCTACAGATGTTGTTTTTGTAAATTAGTATGTCAGTTACAATTTCTTTCTGAATTTGTTGTAGCTGGGCCTGTGGTAACAAACAAATGTATTTTTGTTTGGTATAAAATACTTTAAAGAAGAAAATATAAATCCAGCCATCATAAGTAGAATTTATCCAAAAAGAGTTATTTATCAATTATTAAATACGCAAATAAGCATCGGCATATGTTTTGGATTTCACTAATCGTCGTCCAAATAGGCATGTTCAATTCATCCTCTGCCAAGCTCTTTGGATCCCACATTTCTATCCATTTAATGATATATACGCCACAGTCCCACCTATGCAACACAAACAACAAAAATTCGTGCCAACATATTAAAATTTTTGTGTGGGTTGATTTTTTTAACCTTTCTTTGTTTTCATCTCTAGACTTACCCATTTGGCTATTTCTGGAGCCTTGTTTCATAACAACATTCATAGCTCTCAACTGTGAATACTACATTTGGGTCTACAATTGATGCCAACTCTTGGAGAAGAAAGCCCTTTGACAAGCCAGATAAAAAAATTAGGGAGAAAAATATAAAAATAAATACATGAAATGCATCATCAAATCTATTCTCACTTACTACATATTTATCTATTTTCTCTCGGCGCTCAGAGTGTGGGCCATTGTGCATGGATTCTATAACACCCATAGGTTATCAGTCTGCTGGTGGAGTACATATAGCCACTAGTGATCATCTCGACACACTAGAACAAACCACTTTATCAATGAATAAATCATGTTAGCATATAGTTATTTTTTTCCGCATTCTTGTAATGAAAAATAGATTATGTGTGGATAAGTAAGTACGTGAACTACTTACATATTTAACTTGGTTCGCCTTCCCCGCATTGAACTAGTGCTGCCCGCAGCTCATGAAGCTGCTAAAAACAGGGACAAAACCAGTGTTCGTTCTGGCACATCGTTCAATATTATCATCAGTCAATATTAGGGCTTGCAAAACCATTTTGCATTAGTTAAACACCTAACGAAATAATTTAGAGTATCCTTCACCGAGGCAATTATGGGTATTAATTAATATTAAGTGGATAAGGACAGATTGTACAAACCATTAGTCTCGGCGGAATACAGTAAAAATCCGTGCAGAACCTTGAGTTGCTCGAAGCATTGAACATGACACAACAGTAATCAACCACCTGAATAGAATAAACGCATTGTATTTCATATCACTTTAATGCAGAACACATACTCAGCAATTGATTACAGTTTTTTGTTTGGTCTTACCATATCGCTTATTCTTCTATGCCATCCCAGTGATTGAAGGTCCACTCGCTGCAGCTGAACATCATCACCATTGCAAATCCACGCGAGCATGGAATTCTTTGCACCCCGACAATCTGTCGCCCACTTGTATATCCTATTCATGTCATCACTTGTAGGCCCTGCAGCACCTTCAGATGGCATTAGTGTGTCCACCACATCTTTTGTTTTTCTTATGTTTTCTGGTGCATTAGGTTTCGTAGTCGCATTTCGTTCATTTGTTATCGGAGATCCCGGCATTGAGTCCGATATGTGCATCTGAGTGATGCCAATCGAGAATGAAGGGATTGGAAAGTCAACTTGAGCTGGGTCCTCTGGCGCAACATACACTACCATTGCAAGTTCTCTGGATTCCCTGCACATTCATTAACAATTAAGTGTTTTTAACTGAGTGCTCTTAATAATTAAGTGCTCTTAACTGAGCGCAAACTAAAATAAAGAAAGTTGTGTAACCAGCATAATATTAGATAGATAACATCTATTATTGACTAAACATTCCACCTCAAAAGCAGAAAAGAGTCAGAGATAAAAAGTCATGCACCTACTATAATTATCAATACTTTGTATTATTGTGAAATTCATCTAACTTACCTTTTCTTTGAAGATCCTTCATCAACATTATCATTTGTTCCATTTTCAACAGGTGTGTCAGGCATTGTCTCATTCCTTGTGGGTGTTTCAGCACATGTCTTCTTCATACTCACAGTATTCCCCCTAATGGACCTATTTTGGGACTCTTGACTGTAGTTTCTGTTTAAATAAATTAGAAGTTGAGTAGCTATATGTGATAGTAACAAAAGACACCTGATACAAATCTGATCTGATCAAGTAAATCTAGTACGCTTAAATGTGTAAATGATGTTAATTCATAAGTTTACCCAAAGCTTCTTCATGCAGAATAAAGTAAAAACTGGATAGTAACATCCGTAGTGCCAACCAGTTAGCAACCATAATGCCACACAGATAACATCGGGTATAAGGCATGCATAACATCTGAATTTAAATGATAAATATTAGCTTTTCAAACTCCTATTCAAGATAAATCTACAAGTTACAACCCCTAATGTTGCCATCCTTCTCAACTAAGTACAATATTATACGTAGGTAACGTATATTAAAATTACTTTATAGATGGTAAAATTTTATATACAAACAAATGTAATGAGGCATGTTAGAGCATGTTAGAGCATTAAAATTTCATACTATAACTGAAAAATCAGTAACTTGACTTTCCTCAGAAGGCCCTTCATCAACATTATCATCTATTGCATTTACCATTGGCGTGTCGGCCAATGTCTCTTCCCCTATGGGCATTTCCATACATGTCTTGTTTGTATACATTTTTCCCCCCAATACATCCGTTTTGTGAATCTTGGCTACAATTTCTATTTAAATAAATTGGAGGATGAACAACTATAAGTGATAATAAAAAAGGTCACCTAGCACAAATATAATCCGATCAAGTAAATCTAGTACGCCCAAATATATAAATGAGTTTAATTCAAAATTTTACCCAAGGCTCTTTGGTGCCGAGTATAGTATAGAATGGATAATAACATCCGTAATTCCAATCAGTTAACATCCATAAGGCCACACAGATAACATCAGGTGTCTGGCATACATAACATCCAAACTAATAAGACAAAAATTAGCTATTCGAAATACTATCTAAAGTAACTAGTATTGGCATTACTTAGATCTTTATTTAATTAGAATAACGCTCATCAAACTATCATCCATGTTGCACATTAAAACCAAAATAGTTTAGTAAATGGTACTTAGCTATGCACATAAGGGAGATGACACATAATTTTTAAAGTTATTATGTTATGAAGTGAATGCTAAAACACAAAAAGGTGTATTTACATGTGTAAGGCCTATTGCCATGCTCAAGATAAGTAGCTCCAATAGTTTTTTCAAGATAGATCTACAAGTTACAGCATCACTATCACACTTCTAAAATTAGATAAATAATTAATTACTATATACATGGTAAAACTTTATATACGATTAAAAAGACGCAAAATCTAAAAAATATTTATACTAGAATACTATTAAAAAGACGCAGGTTAGAGCAATAAAATTTTATAACAAAACTGAAAAATAATTGGATTTCCTTTTTTGGAAGGATGTTCATCAAATTTAGCAGGTGATGCATGACCAACCGGTATGTCGGTCTCATTTTCATCTACTGTGGTCTTTCTATTAGACTTTTTTTTTCTAATGCATCATCTCTTTGATACACAGTTGTGCTTTTTTGGTAACTCAAACATCTTCCCAATTAAATTTAGAAGCCTCTATAGTGGAAAAAGTATAAGTTTTATTTTCATTAGAGTTTAAAAGAAGTGATCGGATTAACATATCTTTCATACTTATCACTATTAAAAGATTGTATATCTATCACATGCCTCACCGAGTGAGATGTGCTTTCCTCTTCATCCATCTTCTTCAGATCAGCAAGCAACCAGTCTCTGATCCACGATTCTCTTCCATTATATCTTCCTAAATCTCCATTCTTTTTAACATGGAGATATATAATCTGAAAGTTATAGTAATTGCTATAAACAAGGTATACTATAGAATAACAAACAACAAATCAAAGGTTAGGGATATACGGCTCACCAGTAATGCGAACATACATCCATCCACTGTCTTCTTCCGTACATCCTGAAACCTCAGAACTCCCTTAATTAGAAAATCATAAATGTACCTCACCCAATATATCTTGCTTGGGTTCGATACATCAATGGAAGCCCGTATATGTATGTCTGAAACGGTGGCCTTCTGCAAGGGAAAGGACAAACACTTCGTTATCAAGATGATGAACTGTCTTTGGAAGTTGATTCTATCAGCATCAGACTGCATCGAGCATGTGATAACATCCCTTTTCAAATCTGCTTGTGTCTTTCCTATGAAGTTGTTAACAAGTTGGTGCTCTGCTGGTGTTTCTGGAATTTTGAAACTATTCCCTACCAAACACAAAATGAGTCGATGCAGTCCAAATCTTTAATGGCTAATTTTTTCCTTTTCTCCCCGTTTTATTTGGGGGATTGCTTACCATGGGTTGGTAGTCCAAAACAGCACCCAATGGATTGAAGCGATATGGGGATTTTTCTTGTTCCGATGATCAAAGACTTCTCATTCTGACTATATGATGATGCTAATGCCACCATCATATCTTGGTTGACAGCCCATTCAGGCACATATTGCAGCCAGCCAGATCCCATGTTCTGCACCTCCATTATTTTTTCTCTCTCCCCGCGTCTGAACCTAATTGATTCATAAGTGAAGCCACGCAACATGGCGAGCACCTAGATACCAGTGTTTTCTACACAAACATTCATAATCAGCACAAAGTGACAACGAATGAGAATGTCAGTTTTAACATTTACTATTAAATCACAATATCCCGAGTTTATAATTAATTCACCGCTAACCATTCAACGTACCTTTTTTGGTCTACCAGTTTTCTTTTTGCAGTCCTTTTTCAGGAGTGTTATTCTTATGTGTCTCTTTGTTGTTCCTGGTACGAGTCATGCCTACTTGTTTTTTGAACACCTGTTCACAAGCAACTACTATATATACTCAAATAACCAACTAAAATTAATCATAACATACCAACATATTTATCAATAGCATAGATACGCTAAAAACTTTGCTTAGTATAACATCTATATTGAAACATATCTTGCTCTATCATTATACTATCACAATGACCCCTCAAAATACCATTTACATGTCCAACTTTTTGAGAGTTTACTGTTAATCTCTATAAAATTTCAAATTCAATACCCACCTGAAATAAAAACTTTGCTTGTAAATAACTTTGAACAAAAGCATGATATCAAGAGATTGCATATGAAATTATGATCCTCCCTTATATCCCATTCTCTATTTCTACCGTGATTGTTGTGATAACCACACTAATTAGGTTAGTTCAATACAAAAACCATGATTATTTACTATGTATCCATCATTCTCATAATCATTTCACTAAAGTCATTACAAGAAAAAAGGCCTATGGCCACGCTTTTATGAGCGTGGCAATTGATGCGAGATTTGGTCATATTTTTATTTGCCACGCTTAAAAAGCGTAGTCGTAGAGAGAAACTAGCACACTTTTAAAGCGTAACAATAGGGTTTTCTTATTGCGGCGTTCAAAAAGCGTAGCCGTTTCCTACAAGCCTTTTGGCACGCTTCAAAAGCGTGGCCAAATGGTTCCCCAAAGAAAAAGCTGGAATATTAAAAATTTCCTTCTTCATTTAAAGACTTAGAGAAAATAACAAAAATCTTCTCTTCTTCGTGCTCTGCCCTAAATCCTCCTTCAGAAGGCCCAACGCAACGACGACACTCCATTGTGCCCTAACACCTCGTCCTTCATTGCGCCTCACCCTTACCGCGACGACGATACTCCATGAAGAACGTCGCTGCACTCGCAATGTCTCTGCCGACAATCCCTCTTCCGGCACCCCTAACCCTCCTTCTTCGGTAACTCTCTTTGGCGGTGACTCCCTCCGCTCACCCGCCGTGGATGCTCCCCTTTGCCGCCGCTCCCTTCCGTCACTGCAAACCCTTAACTCTATCCCCTTCCATGCCGCTCCCTTCCTGCTTTTTGCCTTTTTGTAAGTCCTCTTCTTATTCCTTTCTTTTATTTCTTTTCCTATTTCACTTGGTCGCTTAGCAAATCTGATGGCTACAATGTGACGAAGCCCAGGACGATGAAGACCAGTGATGAGGGTGTTTTTCCCACATTTATCGTGTCGCTCGCCAGGCCCTCACTGGTTCGTAATTTCATCTTTCATTCTCTCTTGTCTCATTTCCTATACTTCATCTTTGCATGTGATTTTTATTCATTTTCTTAGTGTGTGATTTTTGTCTCCTCGTTCGGAATTAGTGTTTTTTTTAATGATTCAAGGGAAGCATTGTTGAATTGATTAATCGGTTTAAGTGTTGTCATGTTGAGCTGGTTAAGCAAGTTGCAAATAAAAAAGATTGTTCCTTTTTTTGTATTAAAACGCATTGTAATTTGAATATTTGGGGTTTCATGATTCGTGCTTTTTATTTGCATGTCTGCTTTGTTTAAAGATTTATCACATGTTCATGCTTCGAATTTGATGATGCCATTTTCCTTGTCGTGATTTATGAGATCAATTTTGGATCATATGAGATTGCACTTTTGTAACGGTTCCTTCTTAGGTTTTGGTTCATTGCGCAAGATCTTCAGCTGCTAAACAAAAAATTGTCCTTATTAATTTTTTTTTGGACC
Source organism: Arachis hypogaea (assembly GCF_003086295.3). NCBI lineage: Eukaryota > Viridiplantae > Streptophyta > Magnoliopsida > Fabales > Fabaceae > Arachis > Arachis hypogaea. The sequence goes on along the minus strand of NC_092041.1, from coordinate 76,478,432 downwards.
AAGCCTCTAATTATCTTGTCAAAAACCATCATAGTGATTTTATGATTGACTTTGCTTTTTTACTTTGTTTGCGACTTACTAAAGAAATCTATTTTGTATTTAAGCTTGGGACAAGAAGTACAGGCAAGATATTACTGCCGCTGGCTCTGGTAATTTTCTCTTACTGGCTCACTGTATCTTCATTTTGGTTATTTTAAACTGGTTTCTGTGATGGTAATGACTATAGGTTCATTTGACCTATCGTGTCCTATGTTCATGTGTTGGAACATATGAGTAATGTAAAACTATTAAACTAATGAGGTGATCACATTGGAGTATGCTTATTTTGCTTCTGATCAACAATAATATTTCAATGTACATGGAATCTAGCTCATATCTTTATTTTTATTTTAGCTATAACAATATACAATACTCTTGTTACTTCTAATTAATTACCATTTGTCAGTTAGAATCTCTATGCATAGTTTGTTTCACATATCAAAGAGGATATTATGACCTTTATATATATTAGATTCACCAACTTCTTTGATGTACCTTCTTTGGTGTCTTCTCATTGATGAGTATTATGGATATTTTAATCTGTTTATTGGGCATCACATACCACTATGCTAGTAAATTTGAACATGGGGCATTTGCAATTTCAACTAGTAACTTTGAGGATTTGATTCCATTTGAGGAGTGTATTGAGTTAGCAGTTGTAAAAGCCCCTGATTATTATTTGCTGTTCACTCATAATGGTTGTACCTTTAAGTTAGTTTTCATACTTTGCATATATGAGCACAATTTACAATTAAATTGTTGCTAAAATTATTTAAAATTACTTATATATTTGAATATTGTTTCATTTTTGTCAATTTAGAAGCAGCTATTTGTTGTCAAGACCATTGTTATCATCACCAAACATGAGTTCATGGTCCTATGTTTTCATTGTGTTTTGGTTTATTTAACCGAGTCTTATTAGAAATCTATTTTGTATTTGAAATTACTTATATATTTGCATAAGTTCCTGCATGAATTGTAAAATTAACTTCCAAAATTCAATCCTTGGTTTAAGATTCTTTTCCTTATAAACAAACTTCTCTGAGTTCTCTCATCTTTCTTTTATTTCTTTCGCATGAGTTAATCCATTTTCTTCCTATATCATATAGTTGATCACTTACAAGGATTTATTATATGTGCCATGCATAAGGCTTTCATGCTGATATGTTGTAATTTACTTTGGATAAATAGTAACAAATTCTTGTTTCTCAGATTCAGGGAGGAATCTCACAAATTCAATTTCTTCAAAGCTCTACCATTTACACCACAAGACTCCAAGAAACTTGTTAGTTTTTGTTAGGTCTGCTGATGGTATTACCTCTTTTTTCTTCCTCCTTCCCTGTTTTCTGAGTTTCATAAAGGCTTTGGGAATCGACGCTATTGGTGTCTTTGTCTTGAATTATTGAATTATTATTACTGGATTTGGATACTAATTCTTGCCGATTTCCACTGTTTTTGCTTTTAATATTGAATTTTGTGAATTGGTGCATTTGGTTTGCTTGGTTTATACTATTTGTTATTATTTATGTTAATGCACGCCAAATGCTCTCTGATATGCCTCTTTGATATTTTTGAAATTTAAATTTCATGCTTACTTATGAAATGCAAACCATTCAAAGCATCTGTTACTTTGGATTTGTGTGATCTTTAACTGATATAATATTTTTATGAAATGCAAACCGCTCAAAGCATACTGTTACTTTACTGGCATATATACACACGATTCCATTTTCTTGGAATATAATGGACTTTATATTCCTCTGATCAGTGCACGCTCTGATTCCAATTAAAGTACTAAAAGTAGTTTTGGAAAAAATACTTTATTTAGTTATGGACTTTATTTGTTGAGCTCATCAATTGGAGTCTTGATATGCATTTTTGAACCTACCTATAAGGGACAAGATCGTCAAACTATATTGGATGTGACAATAGACTTTTTCCAATCTCCAAAATATATGATCAGCGTCAGTTTAAATTTTTAATTAAGTGTTGAAAATTTGTGTAGTGTAGACCAACATAGATTAGTTTTTTTGGGGCCTAGATTAGTATCATTTAAATAATCAAAATAATATGTGGTGCACAAAATTTTGATCTCTAACAATGGCGCTCAACTTGGTATGCGCGTTTATAACTCAACACTTTCTTCACAACTTCGTACAACTAACCAGCAAGTGCACTGGGTCGTCCAAGTAATAAACCTTACGTGAGTAAGGATCAATCCAATGGAGATTGTTGGTATGAAGCAAGCTATGGTCATCTTGTAGATCTCAGTTAGGTTGATTCAAATGGTTATATTGGTTTTCGAAAATAATAATAAATAAAACATAAAATAAAGATAAAGATACTTATGTAGATCATTGGTGGGAATTTCAGATAGGCGTATGAAGATGCTGTGCTCCTTCTGAATCTCTGTTTTCCTATTGCCTTCATCCAATTCTTCTTACTCCTTTCCATGGCAAGCTGTATGTAGGGCATCACTGTTGTCAATGGCTACATCCCATCCTCTCAGTGAAAATGGTCCAAATGCTCTGTCACAGCACGGCTAATCATCTGTCGGTTCTCGATCATTTCGGAATAGAATCCATTGATTCTTTTGCGTTTGTCATCACGCCCAACAATCGCGAATTTGAAGCTCGTCACAGTCATTCAATCCCTGAATCCTACTCGGAATACCACAGACAAGATTTAGACTTTCCGGATTCTCATGAATGCCACCATCAATTCTAGCTTATACCACGAAGATTCTGATTAAGGAATCTAAGAGATATGCGTTCGGTCTAAGGTAGAATGGAAGTGGTTGTCAGTCACGCGTTCATAGGTGAGAATGATGATGAGTATCACGGATCATCACATTCGTCATGGTGAAGTGCAATGAATATCTTAGTGATAAACCCCGTTTTGACGGTTTATCTTGTATTGATTTTAAGAGATTTTATGACCTTTTACCCACATTTATTCAATGAAATAGCATGGTTTTGTATATTCTCCTTTAATTGTGCTTAAGAGTGAAAACATGCTTTTTAGGACTTAAAATAGCTAAATCTAATTCTCCTTGATTCTATTAGATGCCTTGATATGTTTGTTAAGTGATTTAAGGTTTAGGAGGCAAAGATTGGATCAAGGGAATGAAGAAAGAAAGCATGAAAAGTTGGAGAACTCATGAAGAAATGAAAGAACCGGAAAGCTGTCAAGCCGACCTCTTCACACTTAAACGACCATAACTTGAGCTACAGAGGTCCAAATGACGCGGTTCTAGTTGGGTTGGAAAGCTAACATCCGGGGCTTCGAAATGATATAAGATTTGCTATAGTTGCATCGCGCATAGGGGCGTGCACGCGTACAATACATGGACGCGCTGATGGTGGCACATGACCCACTTAATGCAACACGTGGCCAGCGATTTTAGAAGCCTTGTGGGCCCAATCCAACTCATTTCTGATGCTATTTAAGCCAAGGATTGAAGAGGAATCAACATACTTGTCATCATTAGTCATAGTTTAGTAGTTAGAGTTAGTTTCTAGAGAGAGAAGCTCTCTCTTTTCTGTAGAATTAAGATTAGGTTTAGTTCTTAGATCTAGGTTTTAATTCATGTCTTCTTCTACTTCTATCTTCTCAATTCCTTGTAGTTACATTCATTCTTCTTCCATTCCTTTGTTATAATCTCTTTTATGTTGTTCTTATATTTTGTTGTAGATCTACTTTTGTTTCTTCTACTTTTTTTCCATTCAATCCAAGGTAATTCACAATAAATGTGTTTCTTTTAATTGTTGTTGTTAATTCCTTTCAATAATTGTTGTTAGATTTCATTCTTGTTGTCAATTGACTTTGCTTTTCTTTTGTACCTTCCAAGTATTTGATGAAATGCTTGGTTGGATTTTAGTGTAGCTTTTGTTCCTCTTGGCTTTGGTTGAGTAATTAGTGACTCTTGAGTTATCTAATTCTTTTGTTGATTGATAATTAGAAGTTGCTAATTGATTTGAATACCTCTAAAGCTAGTCTTTCCTTTAGGAGTTGATTAGGACTTGAGGAATCAAATTGATTCATCCATGTGACTTTCCTCCATGGTTAGAGGTTAACTAAGTGGGAGTAATGGATAATTTGTTATCACAATTAAGGAGGATAACTAGGATAGGACTTCTAGTACTCATATCTTGCCAAGAGCTTTATTAGTTGTTAGTTTATTTTCTTTTCCATTTATATTTCTTGTCTAAAATCTCAAAAAAACCCCAAAGTAACTCACAACCAATAACAAGACACTTTATTGTAATTCCTAGGGAGAACGACCCGAGGTTCAATACTTCGGTTTATAAATTCTAGGGGTTTGTACTAGTGACAAACAACTTTTTGTATGAAAGGATTATTGATTGGTTTAGAAACTATACTTGCAACGAGAATTCATTTGTGAAATTCTATACCATCAAAAATCCAATCATCAAAATGGCGCCGTTGCCAGGGATCGAACCCGGGTCGTCCGCGTTACAGGTGGAAATACTCACCACTATACTACAACGACGCCATTTTGATGATTGGATTTTTGACGGTTTAGAATTTCACAAATGAATTCTCGTTGCAAGTATAGTTCCTAAACCAAGCAATAATCCAATCATCAAAATGGCGCCGTTGCCGGGGAATTGCAATGGTGTTATGTTATTGGTTATTGTATATATGTGAATATTGTGAATATGTTTGCTTTTTGCTTATTTGTTAGTTTTTAGTTTATTCTCTTTATTTGTTACTATTTTTTTTGCCCTCTTTTACTATCATGAATTCTCACTTTGGCTATGAGTGTAGTTACAATTATGTTGTAGGTGATGAGAACTATAAGGAGAATGTGTATCAAGGATGGGATAACCAAAGGTGGGAGGAGCCATATGCATATGATCAATCCTCTTGGCAACAACCCTCACCGATGCACTATGAAGAAGAGCCATTCTATGATGCATATCAATCCAATGGTTATGGTGAATCCCCTTGTGACTTTCAAGAACCACCACCATATGCCTATGATCCATATCCTCAACATAACTCTCAACCATACTCACAAGCCCCTTCTTACCAACCACCTTCATATGACCTTAATCCATATCCATCCTACCAACAACCATATGAGCCATATGAACCACATATAGAGCCACCACCATTCCAACATCAATATTTTCAAGAGCCACCCCCTCCATATTATTACCAAGATGAACCACCTCCAATAAATGAAAATTTTCAACCACAAGACGAATTCTACTTTCCACCACAACCTCCCATGGAAGAATACTTATATCCATTGAACCAAGAGCCACATGATCCTAATCATATTATCCAAGAGGAACAAGAGTCAAGGGATCGTCTCAAGAAAGTATTGGATTAATTTCAAGCAACCATGGAGTGTGTTGTGCAACAAGTGGAAAGAGTGGAAAACATAGAACCACCACAACTCTACCAAGAAGAACCACCTTCCTACTATGAACCCTCCCCCCAATTTGATGAACCCTTCCACCCACTCCAATCTCTAATGGATGAAACCCTTGGTGTTCTTGTTCAAGGGCAAGAAAAGATGAAAAGGGATGTGCAAAATTTCATGACCGCCTTGGATGCGGTAACAAATCAATTAGCCTCCCAATGCTTGAACACTCAAGGAACTCCCATGGCTACATGTGGAGAATCAAATGAAGAACATAGCATTAAGGAGAGATTGGAAACCCCGGTGGGAAATGAGAGAAGTTGCTTTGTATTGGAACAATTGGAGGAAGCTTTGATTGTTGAAAACAAGGAAGAAGTGGTAGAAGACTTAGGAGATGCGGAGCCTCCATGGGAATATAGAGTTGAAGAAAACCCCCCAAGATGATTGAAATTGATGCTAGGGAGGAAAATGCACACCTTCCAAGGCATATTCCATATGAAGACTTAGATGGGATAGAGAAAGAATTGAGTTCCCTTGGTGATGAAGATCAAGCATCAAGTCTTAGTGTTGAAGAATCCTTTAAGCATGAAGAACCTTCTTCGGTTGAATTTGAAAGCGTTGAGGAGGTAAATTTTTCTCACCCTCCCTATTATGATTTGAGTAAGGGAAAAGGTTTAGATAAAATTGTTGAACAAAGGATTAAGATTAAGAGATCTTGTGAAGAGGTGGAAGTCCCTAGAAATAGAAGAACGGGGATTGGTTATGCTTTGTCAAGATCTTTGGAAGCATCTTTGCCTAGGTTGTCATCTACTCCTTCACTTGAGTGGGTAAAATTCATTTCTATTAGCTTTATTGTCCCACTTGAATATGGCTTGCTTGAAACGGATGGGCAACTTCGGATGCTTTGTGGGATGAAGCGTAAGCGAAAGATGTTTCGTGGTTGGCGTTGCAAATCAAGGCTCATTTTGGTTGATACTTCAAGAGTTGAATACAAAGGTGGGAATAGTGCTCAAATAGATGGGTCTAGGAGGATTGTTGGGCATTTCATAGAGAATTCATCTTGTTCACCATCCGGATGGACCAATAATGATGATCAACTTCAAGACGGGTGTGAAGATAAAGTGTGGGATCCCAAATTAGAAAAAGAGGATCAACATTGGGAGACCCAAGCTTGTGAAGAACTCCATCAACACTTGGCTCAATCCATAAGAAATCTTAGGGCACAATGGAGAACCAAGCATTGGTGGGAGTTCCAAGATGAGTACAAGCACAAGCCACCTTGAGAGAAGCTCCCCATAAGTCCAACTTAAGGACAATAAACAAAAGTGCTAGGTGGGAGACACCCCACCATGGTAAACTCTTTCCATACTCTTTTAGTTTTGTTAATAAGTGAATTGAGTTGCCATTGTAGGTAGATTCTCATTTTCATCTTTTGTAAATATTGGTAGAATTAGTTTAATTTCTTGTTTTTATTGTTTTATTGAGTTTAGTTAGTAATATAGTATGTTGAATAAGGTTCTAGGGTGTTTTGGTAGCTGTTTGGAGGTTTAGAATGCTTGGATTGGTGCAAAAACATAGCAAAAATTTTTGAAAAAAATAGAGCACCATCCACGAGTACACGCACTGCGTGCGTACGCGTGCATCAAGCGTTTTGGACCATCCACGCGAGCGCGCCATGCACGCGTACGCGTGGATTGAGAAGTTCCACCTTCCATACCTTGACCTGAGAGTTAGGCCTGCACTGTGCGGAAATTGGGCCTGAGGCACAAACCTATTTGCGCGCTCGTGCACATGACGCGTACGCGCCACTCTTGAAATAAGCCGTCGACGCACGCGCGTCATGCGTGCGTACGCGTGGATTTCCTTCCTTCACCACATTTCTTTTCTTCTCCTCTTTTTATTTCTTTCCTCCTCCTTTCTTCTTCCCTCCTCCTACCCCTCATCCAACACTTCCAACACCATGGATAACCATTTATTTTAGTTAGTTATTAGTTAGTTAGTTAGTTAATCAGTTAGTTAGTTAGTTTTAGTTAGTTTTCATTCTATTTTCTCTTTTTCATTATAAGTGTTGGATTGTTATTCTTGTTTACCATTACTTGCTGCTGAGTATTAAAAAGGGGATGTTATCTTAACATCATTATGTCTATAATCTTTGTTGGACTCTATGATTGAGGTTATATTTTGCTACTTGGTTTTGAGTTTTTCATGCTTACCTTTTGAAAAATACCAAGTGATAAGAATTGCCTTCGAGCTTGTGACTCTTTTGAATTGCATGTTGTGGCTAGCCATCATGTGATTTGAATCCTTTTCCTCTATTAGGCAACCTCTTGATAGATGATGTTATGCATTTACCTTAATGCATTGTGTTCATGACTATATGCATCCATAAGCTTTGACTTGAATGCTTTCATGCTTCTTTAATGCTTGTTTTACCTTACAAGCTTACTTAAAGCATCCCAAGCACACTAGGATAAGTGAAGTGCATGCTTCTTTTGTGACATAGCTTTTATGCTAATGTGTGTTCTAAGCCGCGTAATTTAGAATTCACACACTTATTTGTCATTAATGTCACACTAATTCACTCACTCGTTTCTAGTGATTAGTACCTCATTCCAATAATGTATGCTTCCTTGTTTTTACATCTTCTCATCTTATGGTGTTATATTTTTGTTTTTCATGAACAATGCACCACAAGCAAACATGGAAGCGGAAGAAAGAACACGCAGCAATCTGGAGATTCGCCGTACCCCCTTGCTCATCTTTGAGTGCACCGAGGACGGTGCAAACTTTTAAGTGTGGGGAGGTCGTCCGACCGGTCGGCGGTTTTAGGTGACAAATTTCTAATCCCAACACTTTTTCATTTCATTCTAGGATTTTAGGATTTTTACTTGCATTTTCTCAGTTTTGCATATGTATACACGATAAACTTAGTCAAAATAATGAAATTTTTCAATATTTCTATCTATAGGGCACTTCAATTGATTTGAGTGAAAAATTTTCATTAAACTTGCTTGAATCACATATATATATATATGTATTGTGGATCATGTTTTTGAGCTAAGAACACAAGCTTGTGAGTTTTGAGCCTAATGGTGTGGTTATATCTTATAACCACTTATTTTCCTTCTTGTGTGCATTATTCTCTTTCTATGATTGTAATCTTTGATTTGTTTGATTCTTTATGTCCATTATTTTGTGTATTCATGCATTTATATGATTGAGGCCATCATTTCATTGAGCTTACTTACCTAAATAGCCTTACCTTTTATCTTCCATTGTTAGCCAATTTGAGCCTACGATTAACCCACTTGTTCTTAATTTAGCACATTACAAGCTTAAAGCGAAAGAAAACAATAATTGTCCTTAATTTGGATCTTTGACTAGCTTAGGCAAGTGTGTGTGAGTATCATTCAAGTGTGGGAACCTTGGGACATTGGGTGAATAAAAGGGTAGTTTTGTATTTTTATTGAAAATATTGGAAATTAGGTACATGCTCATGTATTGATCAAATGTATATACCTTATGCATTGAGGTTCTTGTATATAGAAAGAAAAAAAATGAGAAAAACAAAAGAAGAAGAAAAGAAAAATAATATGGAAAAGAAAAAAATAGAAAAAGAAAGAAAAAAGAAGAAAAATAATAAAAAGGGGACAAAATGCCCCAAAGCGAAGCTCAATAAGATCAATGCATAAGTGTTGTGAAATGAAAAAGAAAATGCATGAGTATGTGAAAAGGTGAAAAATGGGTAGTTAGGCTAGCTTTGAAATTGTATAGGATGTCATAGGTTAGGTGGAAAGTTTAAGCTTATCAAAGATTCAAATTTCAAGCTCACTTAACCATATATGCATCATACCTTGACCCTAGCCCCATTACAACCAAAGAAAAGACCTCATGATACTTGTATGCATGCATGAAATATATGTTGATTGTTAGAAGAAGAACAAATCTTGGAAAGCATGATTAGGGGAGAATTGAGAGAATCAACCCTAAACACATGAGCGAAAAGAGTGCAAACGCTACCGGTGAGAGTTCGATTGCTCAATTACATGTTTTCACCTATGATCATAATTTTCATGCAAGTTTGTAAAAATATTTAATAACTCAATTCAATTGCGGATTAGACTTGCTAGTCCTTAGCCCTAGTGCAAATATGCTTCTTGGGAATTGATTTATTTTGACCAAGCAATTGCATTCATTTAGATAGTTGCATATAGGTAGATTGCATTTAGTTAGTTTCTATTAAATAAATGCCATACCCTTACTTCATTCTTGGTTTAAGCATGAGGACATGCTTGGTTTAAGTGTGGGGAGGTTGATAAACCCCGTTTTGACGGTTTATCTTGTATTATTTTAAAGAGATTTTATGACCTTTTACCCACATTTATTCAATGAAATAGCATGGTTTTGTATATTCTCCTTTAATTGTGCTTAAGAGTGAAAACATGCTTTTTAGGACGTAAAATAGCTAAATCTAATTCTCCTTGATTCCATTAGATGCCTTGATATGTTTGTTAAGTGAATTAAGGTTTAGGAGGCAAAGATTGGATCAAGGGAATGAAGAAAGAAAGCATGAAAAGTTGGAGAACTCATGAAGAAATGAAAGAACCGGAAAGCTATCAAGCCGACCTCTTCGCACTTAAACGACCATAACTTGAGCTACAGAGGTCCAAATGATGCGGTTCTAGTTGGGTTGGAAAGCTAACATCCGGGGCTTCGAAACGATATAATATTTGCCATAGTTGCATCATGCATAGGGGCACGCACGCGCACAGTACGCGGACGCGCCGATGGTGGCACATGACCCACTTAATGCAACACGTGGCCAGCGATTTTAGAAGCCTTGTGGGCCCAATCCAACTCATTTCTGATGCTATTTAAGCCAATGATTGAAGAGGAATCAACATACTTGTCATCATTAGTCATAGTTTAGTTTTAGAAGTAGTTAGAGTTAGAGAGAGAAGCTCTCTCTTCTCTCTAGAATTAGGATTAGGAATTAGGGTTAGATTAGGATCTCATAGTTCTAGGTTTAATTCAAGTCTCCTTCTACTTCTACCTTCAATTGATGATTGCTACACTTTGGTTCTTCTTTCTATCCCTATCCTCTTGTTGTAATTTCTCTTATTTTGTTTCTAGGTTTTGTAATTGAGATATTTTTGTTCTTTTGTTTTCTTTTAATAATGCAATTTGAGATAATTCATGTGATTGTGATGTTGTTGATTGTTGTTTTGTTAATTCTTTGTAATTGTTAGTTGTTGATTCTTTTTATTTACAAATAAAAATGCTTCCTTTCATTACCCTCCAAGTGTTTGATGAAATGCTTGAGAGGATGTTAGAGTAAAATTCTATGTTCTTGGCTTGAGAAGGTGACTTAGGATTTCTTGAGTTTCTAGTGTCCAATTGATTGATAGTTGATAGCCATTAACTCTAGCCTTCATTAATCCAATTAGCGGAAAGCTAGGACTTATGGACTAGGATTGATATTACTCACTTGACTTTCCTTTGCTACTTGATTAAAGGATGACTTAGTGAGATTAATCCTTGCAACTACCATACTTGTGGCTAGTGATAATGATGAAGACCCTTGACAACCAAACCTTGCCAAGACCATTTTGTTAATACAATTTCATTACCATTTACTATTCACATTCCTCATCCAAAACCCCAAAATAAACAAGTCCATAACCAATAACAAGAACACTACCCTGCAAGTCCTTTGAGAGACGACCCGAGGTTTAAATACTTCGGTTATTAATTTTAGGGGTTTGTACTTGTGACAAACAAATTTTTGTATGAGAGGATTATTGTTTGGTTTAGAAACTATACTTTACAACGAGATTTCATTAGTGAAAATTCTAAACCGTCAAAAATCTAATCATCACTTAGAACAGGAATAAACTGAATTGAATAGAAAATAGAAGTAATTGCATTGAAACTCGAGGTACAGCAGAGCTCCACATCCTTAATCTATGGTGTGTAGAAACTCCACCGTTGAAAATACATAAGTGATGGTCCAGGCATGGCCGAATGGCCAGCCCCCCTGAACGTGATCAAAGGATCATCAGGTAATAATCCAAAAATAATCCAAAGATGTCTAATACAATAGTAAAATGTCCTATTTATACTAGACTAGCTACTAGGGTTTATAGAAGTAAGTGATTGATACAAAAATCCACTTCCGGGGCCCACTTGGTGTGTGCTTGGGCTGAGCTTGAGCTTTACACGTGCAGAGGCTTCTCTTGGAGTTGAACACCACGTTGTAACGTGTTTTTGGCATTCAACTCTGGTTCGTGATGTGTTTCTGGCGTTTGACTCCATAATGCAACATGGAACTGGCGTTGAGCGCCAGTTTGCATCGTCTAATCTCAAATAAAGTATGGACTATTATATATTGCTGGAAAGCTCTGGATGTCTACTTTCCAACGCCATTGAGAGCGCGCCATTTGGTATTCTGTAGCTCCAGAAAATCCATTTCGAGTTCCGGGAGGTCAGAATCCAACAACATCAGCAGTCCTTTGTCAGCCTTCTATCAGAGTTTTGCTCAGGTCCCTCAATTTCAGTCAGAAAATACCTAAAATAACAGAAAAATACACAAACTCATAGTAAATTCCAGAAATATGAATTTTACATAAAATCTAATAAAAACATGCCTAAAAGTAGCTAGATCCTACTAAAAACTATCTAAAAACAATGCCAAAAAGCGTATAAATTATCCGCTCATCACAACACCATATTTAAATTGTTGCTTGTCCCCAAGTAACTGAAAATCAATTAGGATAAAAAGAAGAGAATATAATATAAATCCCAAAATATCAATGAATATTAGTTCTAATTAGATGAGCGGAGCTTGTAGCTTTTTTCTTCTGAACAGTTTTGGCATCTCACTTTATCCTTTAAAGTTTAGAATGATTGACATCTATAAGAACTCAGAATTCAGATAGTATTATTAAATCTCCTAGTTAAGTATGTTGATTCTTCAACACAACTACTTTTATGAGTCTTGGCCGTGGCCCTAAGTACTTTGTTTTCCAGTATTACCACCGGATACATAAATGCCACAGACAAATGACTGGGTGAATCTTTTCAGATTGTGACTCAGCTTTGCTAAAGTCCCCAGTTAGAGGTGTCCAGAGCTCTTAAGCACACTCTTTTTGCTTTGGATCACGACTTTAACCACTCAGTCTCAAGCTTTTCACTTGGATCTGCATGCCACAAGCACATGGTTAAGGACAGCTTGATTTAGCCGCTTAGGCCTGGATTTACTTCCTTGGGCCCTCCTATCCATTGATGCTCAAAGTAGTGGATCCTTTTTACCCTTGCCTTTTGGTTTTAAGGGCTTTTGGCTTTTTCTCCTTGCTTTTTCTTTTTCTTTCTATTTTTTTTTTGTTTTTTTGTTTTTTTTCGCAAGCTTTGTTCTTCACTGCTTTTTCTTGCTTCAAGAATCAATTTTTTTATTTTTCAAATCATCAATAACATTTTTGTTGTTCATCATTCTTTCAAGACCCAACAATTTTAACATTCATAAACAACAAGATAAAAAATATGCACTGTTCAAGCATTCATTCAAAAAACAAAAAGTATTGTCACCACATCAATATAATTAAACTAATTTCAAGGATAAATTTGAAACTCATGTACTTCTTGTTCTTTTGAATTAGGAACATTTTTCATTTAAGAGAGGCAAAGGATTCATGGAATTATTCATAGCCTTAAGACATAGTTACTACATACTAATGATCATGAAGTAGAGACACAAAACCGAAACAAACATATAGCATAAAAACCGAAAAAAAACAATAGAGAAATAAGAACAAGGAATGAGTCCACCTTAGTGATGGTGGCGCTTTCTTCTTGAGGAACCAATGATGTCCTTGAGCTCTTCTATGTCTCTTCCTTGCCTTTGTTGCTCCTCCCTCATTGCTCTTTGATCTTCTCTAATTTCATGGAGAATGATGGAGTGCTCTTGATGTTCCACCCTTAATTGATCCATATTGTAACTCAAATCTTCTAGAGAAGTGTTGAGTTGTTCCCAATAGTTGTTGGGAAGAAAGTGCATCCCTTGAGGCATCTCCGGGATTTCTTGGTGATGAGCTTCCTCATGCGTCTCTTGGGATCCATGAGTGGGCTCTCTTGTTTGCTCCATCCTTTTCTTAGTGATGGGTTTATCCTCCTCAATGGGGATGTCTCCTTCTATGATAACTCCAGCAAATAAGATGAGGAAAATCTAGCTTCGCCATGGTGGAGGACTTTTCAGCTATTTTGTAGAATTCAAGGGAGATGACCTCATGAACTTCTACTTCCTCTCCATTCGTGATGCTATGAATCATGATGGCCCGATCCACAGTAACTTCGGATCGGTTGCTAGTGGGGATGATGGAGCGTTGGATGAACTCCAACCATCCTCTAGCCACAGGCTTGAGGTCCAGTCTTCTTAATTGAACCGGCTTGCCTTTGGAGTCTTTTTTCCATTAAGCTCCTTCCACACATATGTCCATAAGGACTTGGTCCAACCTTTGATCAAAGTTGACCCTTCTAGTGTAGGGGCGTGCATCTCCTTGCATCAATGGGCAAGTTGAATGCCAACCTCACATTTTTCGGACTAAAATCTAAGTATTTCCCCCGAACTATTGTAAGATAATTCTTTGGATTTGGGTTCACACTTTGATCATGGTTCCTAGTGATCCATGCATTGGCATAGAACTCTTGAACCATTAAGATTCCGACTTGTTGAATGGGGTTGGTCAGAACTTCCCAACCTCTTCTTTGGATCTCATGTCGGATCTCCGGATACTCATTTTTCTTAAGTTTGAAAGGGACCTCGGGGATCACCTTCTTCTTGGCCACAACTTCATATAAGTGGTCTTGATGTGCTTTGGAGATGAATCTCTCCATCTCCCATGACTCAGAGGTGGAAGCTTTTGTCTTCCCTTTCCCTTTTCTAGAGGTTTCTCCGGCCTTAGGTGCCATAGGTGGTTATGGAAAAACAAAAAAGCTATGCTTTTACCACACCAAACTTAGAATATTGCTTGCCCTCGAGCAAGAGAAGAAAGAATAGATGAAGAAGAAGAAGATATGGAGGAGAGAAAGAGAGGATTGTGTTTCGGCCAAGGAGGAGAAGAGAGGGTTGTGTTGTGTGAAAATGAAGAAGAATGGAGGGGTTTATATAGTGGAGGGAGATGGGTTAAGGTTTGGCCATATTGGGTGGTTGGGTGGGAAAAGGGATTTTGAATTTTGAAGGTAGGTGGGGTTTATGGGGAAGAGTGGATGGATGTGAGTGGTGAAGAGGTGATGGGAAAGAGAGATTGAGGTGATTGGTGAAGGGTTTTTGGGGAAAAGTGTTATTGGATTATGTGAAGAGGAGAGAAGGTGAGTTGAGGTAGGTGGGGATCCTGTGGGGTCCACAGATCCTGAGATGATCTTGTGGGATCCACAGATTTTGAGGTGTCAAGGATTATCATCCCTGCACCAATAAGGCGTGTAAAACACCATCTGCATGCAATCCTGGCGTTAAACGCCAGATTAACGCTTGTTTCTGGCGTTGGATGCCAGCTTCATGCTTGTTTTGGGCGTTCAACGCCCATTTGCAGCATGTTTCTGGCGTTGAACGCTAGTTCCATGCTTGTTTCTGGCGTTCAGTACCAGCTCTCCTCAGGGTGTATACCTGGCGTTTAAACACCAGGATGCTGCTCATTTCTGGCGTTCAATGCCAGATCCATGCTCTGTTCTGGCGTTGAACGCCAACCAGATGCTCCTTACTGGCGTTTAAACGCTAGTAAGCCCTTCCTCCAGGGTGTGCTTTTTCTTCTGCTATTTTTGATTCTGTTTTTAATTTTAATATTTATTTCGTGACTCCACATGATCATGAACCTAATAAAATATAGAAGAAAAATTAAAATAAAAATAAAAATAGAATTAGTTAAATAAAAATTGGGTTGCCTCCCAATAAGCGCTTCTTTAATGTCATCAGCTTGACAGTGGGCTCTCATGGAGCCTCATAGGTGATCAGGTCAATGTTGTAGACTCCCAACACCAAACTTAGAGTTTGGATGCGGGGATTCAACACCAAACTTGGAGTTTGGTTGTGGCCTCCCAACACCAAACTTAGAGTTTGATTGTGGGGGCTTTGTTTGACTCTGTATTGAGAGAAGCTTTTCATGCTTCCTCTCCATGTATACAGAAGAACACTGGTGGACGAAATTGTGATCATTGATATTGGCTCTTTGGCATATACACAAAAACTATTGTGTCTCTTGGTTAAATTCACAACTCCGTTCAACTAACCAGCAAGTGTACTGGGTCGTCCAAGTAATAAACCTTACGTGAGTAAGGGTCGATCCCACAGAGATTGTTGGTATGAAGCAAGCTATAGTCACCTTGTAAATCTCAGTTAGGCAGATTAAAATAGTTTATGGGTTTAGAAAATAAAAATAAGAAAATAGAAATAATAAACGGATAGAAGACTTATGTAGATTCATTGGTGAGAATTTCAGATAAGCGAATGGAGATGCTGCATGGCTCAAGGACGCCTGCTCTCCTACTGCTTCTATTCAATCCTTCTTACTCCTTTCCATGGCAAGCTTTGTATAGGGGTTCACCATCAGCTGTGGCTACTTTCAATCCTCTCGGGAAAATGATCCTATGCGGTTGTCAGTCGCACGGCTAATCGTCTGGAGGCATCACCCATGGTTGATGGCTACATCCCATCCTCGCAGTGAAAACTAATGCTCACGCACTCTGTCACAGTACGGCTAATCACCGGTTGGTTCCCGCTCCTACTGGAATAGAATCCCTTGATTCTTTTGCGTCTGTCACTAACGCCCAGCAGGTTGCAAGTTTGAAGCACGTCACAGTCATTCATTACCGGAATCCTACTCGGAATACCACAGACAAGGTTAGACTTTCCGGATTCCCAGGATCCTACTCGGAACACCACAGACAAGGTGAGACTTTCCGGATCCTCATAAATGCCGCCATCTATCTAGCTTATACCACGAAGATTCTGTTGGGGAATCTAAGAGATACGCATTCAAGCTATGTTGCATGTAGAACGGAAGTGGTTGTCAATCACGCGCGTTCATAAGTGAGAATGATAATGAGGGTTACTTATCATTACATTCATCATGTTCTTGGGTACGAATGAATATCTTGGAATAAGAATAAGAGAGATTTGAATAAAAGACAATAGAACTTCATTAATACTTGAGGTACAGCAGAGCTCCACACCCTTAATCTATGGTGTGCAGAAACTCCACCGTTGAAAATACATAAGCAAAGGGTTCAGGCATGGCCGAATGGCCAGCCCTCTCCATGATCAAGTGACCGAATGATAAAAGACTTAAAGTGGTCAAAAGATATCTAATACAATAGTTAAATGTTCTATTTATACTAGACTAGCTACTAGGGTTTACATGAGTAAGTAATTGATGCATAAATCCACTTCCGGGGCCCACTTGGTGTATGTTTGGGCTGAGCTTGATCAATCCACGAGCTAAGGCTTCTCTTGGAGTTGAACTTCGAGTTATGACGTGTTTTGGGCGTTCAACTCCGGATCATGACGTTTTTCTGGCGTTTAACTCCAGACAGCAGCATGAACTTGGCGTTCAACGCCAAGTTACGTCGTCTTTCTTCGAATAAAGCATGGACTATTATATATTGCTGGAAAGCTCTGGATGTCTACTTTCCAACGACGTTGAGAGCGCGCCAATTGGAGTTCTGTAGCTCCAGAAAATCCATTTCGAGTGCAGGGAGGTCAGATTCCAACAGCATCAGCAGTCCTTTTGTCAGCCTTCTTCAGAGTTTTGCTCAAATCCCTCAATTTCAGTCAGAATTTACCTGAAATCACAGAAAAACACACAAACTCATAGTAAAGTCCAGAAATGTGAATTTAACATAAAAACTAATGAAAACATCCCTAAAAGTAGCTTAAACTTACTAAAAACTATATAAAAACAATGCCAAAAAGCGTATAAATTATCCGCTCATCAAACACCCTTGGGTCTTAAACACAAGGTAGTCCCCATTCAATTGAAGGACTAATTCTCCTTTGTTAACATCTATCACAGCTCCTGCTGTGGCTAGGAAAGGTCTTCCAAGGATGATGCATTCATCCTCCTCCTTCCTAGTGTCTAAGATTATGAAATCAGCAGGGATGTAAAGGCCTTCAACCTTCACTAACACGTCCTCTACCAATCCATAAGCTTGTCTTACTGACTTATCTGCCATTTGTAATGAGAATATGGCAGGCTATACCTCAATGATCCCCAGCTTCTCCATTATAGAGAGTGGCGTAAGATTTATGCCTGACCCTAGGTCACACAGAGCCTTTTCAAAGGTCATGGTGCCTATGGTACAGGGTATTAAGAATTTGCCACGATCTTGTTTCCTTTGAGGTAAAGTTTGCTGAACTCATGTATCTAGTTCACTAATGAGTAAGGGAGGTTCACCTTCCCAAGTCTCATTACCAACCAACTTGG
Source organism: Arachis hypogaea (assembly GCF_003086295.3). Taxonomy (NCBI): domain Eukaryota; kingdom Viridiplantae; phylum Streptophyta; class Magnoliopsida; order Fabales; family Fabaceae; genus Arachis; species Arachis hypogaea. The sequence goes on along the minus strand of NC_092041.1, from coordinate 76,460,528 downwards.
CATTCAGCTTCATGATGGCTCCTAGATATTGAGCAACTTGCTCTCTAGTTACATCTTCATCCTCTTCAGAGGAAGAATAGTTTTCAGAGCTCATGAATGGTAGAAGGAGGTTTAATGGAATCTCTATGGTCTCTACATGAGCCTCAGATTCCTTTAGGTCCTCAATAGGGAACTCCTTCTTGCTTGAGAGACGTCCCATGAGGTCTTCCTCATTGGGATTCATGTCCTCTCCTTCCTCTCTAGGTTCGGCCATGTTGATTATGTCAATGGCCTTGCACTCTCTTTTTGGATTTTCTTCAGTATTGCTTGGGAGAGTGCTAGGAGGAGTTTCAGTGATTTTCTTACTCAGCTGGCCCACTTGTGCCTCCAAATTTCTGATGGATGACCTTGCTTCCCTCATGAAACTTAAAGTGGCCTTAGACAGATCAGAGACTATGTTCGCTAAGTGATGAGCGGATAATTTATACGCTTTTTGGCATTATTTTTAGTATATTTTTAGTATGTTTAAGTTAGTTTTTATTATATTTTTATTAGTTTTTAGTTAAAATTCACTTTTCTGGACTTTACTATGAGTTTGTGTGTTTTTCTGTGATTTCAAGTATTTTCTGGCTGAAATTGAGGAACCTGAGCAAAAATCTGATTCAGAGGCTAAAAAGGACTGCAGATGCTGTTGGATTCTGACCTCCCTGCACTCAAAGTGAATTTTCTGGAGCTACAGAAGCCCAATTGGCTCGCTCTCAACTGCATTGGAAAGTAGACATCCTGGGCTTTCCAGCAATGTATAACAGTCCATACTTTACCCGAGATTTTATGGCCCAAACAGGCATTCCAAGTCAGCTTAAGAATTATGGCGTAAAACGCCGAAACTGGCGCAAGAATGGGAGTTAAACCCCCAAACTGGCACAAAAGCTGGCGTTTAACTCCAAGAAGAGTCTCTACACGAAAATACTTCAATGCTCAGCCCAAGCACACACCAAGTGGGCCCGGAAGTGGATTTTTATATCATTTACTCATCTTTGTAAACCCTAAGCTACTAGTTATCTACAAATAGGACCTTTTGCTATTGTATTATACATCTTGGTAGCTATCTTTGAGTAGCCTTATGCTATCTTAGATCATGGGGGCTGGCCTCTCGGCCATGCCTAGACCTTGTTCTTATGTATTTTCAACGGTGGAGTTTCTACACACCATAGATTAAGGTGTGGAGCTCTGCTGTACCTCGAGTATCAATGCAATTACTATTGTTCTTCTATTCAATTCGGCTTATTCTTGTTCTAAGATATCACTTGTTCCTCAACTTGATGAATGTGATGATCCGTGACACTCATCATCATTCTCACCTATGAACGTGTGCCTGACAACCACCTCCGTTCTACCTTAGATTGAGTGGATATCTCTTGGATCCCTTAATCAGAATCTTCGTGGTATAAGCTAGAATTAATGGCGGCATTCAAGAGAATCCGAAAGGTCTAAACCTTGTCTGTGGCATTCTGAGTAGGATTCAAGGATTGAATGACTGTGACAAGCTTCAAACTCGCGATTGTGGGGCGTTAGTGACAGACGCAAAAGAATCACTGGATTCTATTCCGACATGATCGAGAACCGACAGCTGAATAGCCGTGCTGTGACAGAGCGCGTTGAACATTTTCACTGAGAGGACGGGACTATAGCCATTGACAACGGTGATGCCCAACATACAGCTTGCCATGGAAAGGAGTAAGAAGGATTGGATGAAGACAGTAAGAAAGCAGAGAGACGGAAGGGACAAAGCATCTCCATACGCTTATCTGAAATTCTCACCAATGAATTACATAAGTATCTCTATCTTTATTTTATGCTTTATTCATAAATCATCTATAACCATTTGAATCTGCCTGACTGAGATTTACAAAATGATCATAGCTTGCTTCATACTAACAATCTCCGTGGGATCGACCCTTACTCGCGTAAGGTTTATTACTTGGACGACCCAGTGCATTTGCTGGTTAGTTGTGCGAAGTTATGATAAAGAGTTGAGATTGCAATTGAGCGTACCATGTTGATGGCACCATTGATGATCACAATTTCGTGCACCAAATTTTTGGCACCGTTGCCGGGGATTGTTTGAGTTTGGACAACTGACGGTTCATCTTTAGCTTAGATTAGGTATTTTTCAGAATTTTTAAGAATGAATTCTAGTGTTTCAAGGTGATGTTCTTATCATCACCAAAGCTGATTGATCTTCATCAATTTAGCTCTTGAATGTATTGTCCTGCTGAAGCTTGGCTAGTCATGTCTAATTTCTTTAGACTAAAGCTTTAGACTAACATTGCATGATTCCTGGAATTCTTATTAAAAATTTTGAATTTCTTTATTTTCTTCTCCATATAATTTTTGAAAAAAATCCAAAAAAATTACAAAGTCATAAAAACCAAAAATATTTTATGTTTCTTGTTGAGTCTAGTGTCTTATTTTAAATTTGGTGTCAATTGTATGTTTCTGTTCTTCTTGCATTTTTCATGTGTCTTCATTTATCTTCAAGTTGTTCTTGATGATTTCCTTACTCTGATCTTTAAATTCTCTTGTCTTGAGTGTTTTGTTGTTTCTCATATGCATTCTCAATTTGTTAGTGTCAGTAGTATACAAACTTCTAAGTTTGGTGTCTTGCATGCATTGTCTATTTGATTTCAGTTGCATTTTGATTATTCCTCATTATTAAAAATCCAAAAAAAATTTTAATTTGTGTCTTTTCAAGTCAATAATACAGAGAATTGAAGATTCAGAACATGCAGCAAAGGAGTTACACAGAAAAAGCTGGGCGTTCAAAACGCCCAGTGAAGAAGGAAAACTGGCGTTTAAAGGGTAGCATTTTGGGCGTTAAACGCCAGAATGGATACCATTCTGGGCGTTTAACGCCAGGATGGCACAAGAGGGAAGATTTTGTTTTTAATTCAAATTTTTTTCAAGTTTTCATAATTTTTCAAAATCAAATCTTTTTCAAATCATATCTTTTCAATCATATATTTTCAAAATCAATTTCTTTCCAATTTCAAAAATACTTGCAAACAATTAATGATTTGATACAACATTTCAAGTATGTTGCCTTTTCTGTTGAGAAAGGTTTAATGTTCGAATCATATCTTTTCTTGTTAGCTAAGTCATTGATTTTAAAAATCAAATCTTTTTAAATTGTTTTTCAATCATATCTTCTCAATCATATCTTTTTAAAACTATATATTTTAATCATATCTTTTTAATCACATCCTTTTCAAAATAAGTTTTCAATCATATCTTTTTGATTTCTAATTTCAAAATCTTTTTCAAAAAACACTTTATCTCTTTCCCAATCATATTTTTCGAAAATCATTCTTCAATTTTTCAAAATGTTTTTTAAATCTTTTTAAATTTATTTTCGAAAATTTCTTCCCCTCTTCTCACATCCTTCTATTTATGGACTAACATGTACAATTCGAACTCTATCTTTCTAAGTTCGAATTCTTCTACCTCTTCCTTCTATTTTTCTTTTTCCTCTGACACCTCAAGGAATCTCTATACTGTGACATAGAGGATTCCATATTTTCTTGTTCTCTTCTCTTTCATATGAGCAGGAGCAAAGACAAAAGCATTCTTGTTGAGGCTGACCCTGAACCTGAAAGGACCTTGAAGCGAAAACTAAGAGAAGTTAAAGCACAACTCTCTGTAGAGGACCTAACAGAAATCTTCAAAGAAGAAGACATGGCAGCCGAAAATAACAACAATGCCAACAATGCAAGGAAGGTGCTGGGTGACTTTACTGCACCTACTCCTGACTTCTATGGGAGAAGCATCTCTATCCCTGCCATTGGAGCAAACAACTTTGAGCTTAAGCCTCAATTAGTTTCTCTAATGCAACAGAATTGCAAGTTCCATGGACTTCCATTGGAAGATCCTCATCAGTTTTTAGCTAAATTCTTGCAAATCTGTGACACTGTTAAGACCAATGGGGTTAACCCTGAGGTCTACAGACTTATGCTATTCCCTTTTGCTGTAGGAGACAGAGCTAGAATATGGTTAGACTCATAACCTAAAGAAAGCCTGAACTCTTGGGAAAAGCTAGTCAATACCTTCTTGGCAAAGTTCTTTCCACCTCAAAAATTGAGTAAGCTTAGAGTGGAAGTCCAAACCTTCAGACAGAAGGAAGGTGAATCCCTCTATGAAGCTTGGGAAAGATACAAACAATTGATCAGAAAGTGTCCTTCTGACATGCTTTCTGAGTGGAGCATCATAGGTATCTTCTATGATGGTCTATCTGAACTGTCCAAGATGTCATTGGATAGCTCTGCTGGAGGATCTCTTCATCTGAAGAAGACGCTTGTAGAAGCTCAAGAACTCATTGAAATGGTTGCAAATAACCAATTCATGTACACTTCTGAAAGGAATCCTGTGAACAATGGGACGAATCAGAAGAAAGGAGTTCTTGAGATTGATACTCTGAATGCCATATTGACTTAGAACAAAATATTGACTCAGCAAGTCAATATGATTTCTCAAAGTCTGTCTGGAATGCAAGCTGCACCAAGCAGTACTAAGGATGCTTCATCTGAAGAAAAAGCTTATGATCCTGAGAACCCTTCAATGGAAGATGTGAATTACATGGGAGAACCCTATGGAAACACCTATAATCCTTCATGGAGAAATCATCCAAATCTCTCATGGAAGGATCAACAAAGACCTCAACAAGGTTTCAACAACAATAATGGTGGAAGAAACAGGTTTAGCAATGGCAAGCCTTTTCCATCATCTTCTTAGCAACAGACAGAGGACTCTAAGCAGAGCCACTCTGACTTAGCAACCATGGTCTCTGATCTAATCAAAACCACTCAAAGTTTCATGAATGAAACAAGGTCCTCCATTAGAAACTTGGAGGCACAAGTAGGTCAGCTGAGTAAGAAAGTTACTGAACTCCCTCCTAGTACTCTTCCAAGCAATACAGAAGAAAATCCAAAAGGAGAGTGTAAGGCCATCAACATGGCCAAATTTGGAGAGGAGGAAGAGGCAGTGATCGCCACTGAGGAAGACCTCAATGGACGTCCACTGGCCTCCAATGAGTTCCCTAATGAGAAACCATGGGAATCTGAGGCTCACACTTGACCATAGAGATTCCATTGGATTTACTTCTGCCATTCATGAGCTCTGATGAGTATTTTTCCTCTGAAGAGGATGAAGATGTCACTGAAGAGAAAATTTCTAAGTACCTTGGAGCAATCATGAAGCTAAATGACAAGTTATTTGGTAATGAGACTTAGGAGGATGAACCCCCTTTGCTCACCAAAGAACTAGATGACTTGACTAGGCAGAGATTACCTCAAAAGAGACATGACCCTGGAAAGTTGTCAATACCTTGTACAGTAGGCACCATGACCTTCAAGAAGGCTCTGTGTGACCTAGGGTCAAGCATAAACCTCATGCCTCTCTCTGTAATGGAAAAGCTAGGGATCTTTGAGGTGCAAGCTGCAAGAATCTCACTAGAGATGGCATACAATTCAAAGAAAACAAGATTATGGACTTGTAGAGGATGTTCTGGTAAAAGTTGAAGAACATTACATCCCTGCTGATTTCATAGTCCTAGAGACTGGGAAGTGCATGGATGAATCCATCATCCTTGACAGACCCTTCCTAGCCACAGCAAAGGCTGTGATTGATGTTGACAGAGGAGAATTGATCATTTAAGTGAATGAAGAATCCTTTGTGTTTAAGGCTCAAGGATATCCCTCTGTAACCATGGAGAGGAAGCATGAAGAGCTTCTCTCAAAACAGAGTCAAACAGAGCCCCCACAGTCAAACTCTAAGTTTGGTGTTGGGAGGCCTCAACCAACTTCCAAGTTTGGTGTTGAACCCCCACATTCAAACTCTAAGTTTGGTGTTGGGAGGTTCCAACATTACTCTGAGTACCTGTGAGGCTCCATGAGAGCCCACTGTCAAGCTAATGACATTAAAGAAGCGCTTGTTGGGAGGCAACCCAATGTCATATTTATCTATTTTCCATTGTTATTTTATGTTTTCTGTAGGTTGATGATCATGGAAGTCACAAAATCAATTGAAAAAGCAAAAATAGCATGAAAAATAGAAAGAAAAATAGCACACCCTGGAGGAGAAACTTGCTGGCGTTTAAACGCCAGTAAGGGTAGCAAATGGGCATTTAACGCCTAGTCTGGCACCATTCTGGGCGTTTAACGCCAGAAAGGGGCACCAGATTGGCGTTAAACGCCAGGAAGGGGCAAGAAGCTGGCGTTAAATGCCAGAAATGGGCACCAGCCTGGCGTTTAACGCCAGAATTGGCATAAGGGAGCATTTTTGCTCGCCACTTGGTGCAGGGATGAATTTTCCTTGACACCTCAGGATCTGTGGACCCCACAGGATCCCCACCTACCCCACCACTCTCTCTCCCCTTCACCCATTCACCAATCACCTCAACACCTCTTTCCCAAAAACCCCTCACCTATCATATCCCACTATTCTCTTCACCACTCACATCCACCCTTCATAAAACCCCACTACCTCACCATTCAAATTCAAACCACTTTCCCTCCCAAACTCACCCATCCATGACCGAACCCTACCCCTCTCCCCACCCCTATATAAACCCTTCTTCACTCCTTCATTTTCACACAACCTAAACACTACTCCTTCCCTTTGGCCGAACCACAAAGCCACCTCCATCTCCTCTATTTCTTCTTCTTCTACTCTCTTCTTCCTTCTTTTGCTCGAGGATGAGCAAAACTTCTAAGTTTGGTGTGGTAAAAGCATTACTTTTTGTTTTTCCATAACCATTTATGGCATCTAAGGCCAGAGAAACCTCTAGAAAGAGGAAATGGAAGGCAAAAGCTTCCACCTCAGAGTCATGGGAGATGGAGAGATTCATCTCAAGGGTGCATCAAGACCACTTCTATGAAGTTGTGGCCAAGAAGAAGGTGATCCCCGAGGTCCCTTTCAAACTCAAAAAGGGTCAACTTTGATCAAAGGTTGGACCAAGTCCTCATAGACATTTGTGAAGAGGGCGCTCAATGGAAGAGAGATTCAAGAGGGAAGTCGGTTCAACTAAGAAGGCATGACCTCAAGCCCATCACCAAGAAAAGGGTGGAGCAAATAAGAGAACCTCATCAAGATCATGAGGAAATTCCTCATCATGAAATCCCTGAGATGCCTCAAGGGATGCACTTTCCTCCACAAAACTATTGGGAGCAAATCAACACCTCCCTAGGAAAATTGAGTTCCAACATGGGACAACTAAGGGTGGAGCACCAAGAACATTCCATTCTCCTCCATGAAATTAGAGAAGATCAAAGAGTCATGAGAGAGGAGCAACAAAGGCAAGGAAGAGACATTGAGGAGCTCAAGCACTCCATAAGATCTTCAAGAGGAAGAACAAGCCACCATCACTAAGGTGGACCCGTTCTTTAATCTCCTTGTTCTTTAATTTCCTGTTTTTCGAATTTTCATGCCTATGTTTATCTATGTTTGTGTCTTATGATCATTAGTTTCTTAGTGTCTATGCCTTAAAGTTATGAATGCCCTATGAATCCATCACCTTTCTTAAATGAAAAATGTTCTTAATTGGAAAAGAGAAGAATTGCATGAATTTTCAATTTTATAACAGATTAATTTTTTTGATGTGGTGGAAATACTTACTTCTGAATGTATGCTTGAACAGTGCATATGTCTTTTGAATTTGTTGTTCATGAATGTTGGCTCTTGAAAGAATGATGAAAAAGGAGACATGTTACTGAGGATCTGAAAAATCATAAAAATGATTCTTGAAGCAAGAAAAAGCAGTGGATACAAAAAAAAAGAAAAAGAAAAAAATAAAGTTGTGATCCAAGGCAAAAAGAGTGTGCTTAAGAACCCTGGATACCTCTAATTGGGGACTCTAGCAAAGCTGAGTCACAATCTGAAAAGGTTCACCCAGTTATGTGTCTGTGGCATGTATGTATCCGGTGGTAATACTGGAAGACAGAGTGCTTTGGGCCACGGCCAAGACTCATAAAGTAGCTGTGTTCAAGAATCATCATACTTAACTAGGAGAATCAATAACACTATCTGGATTCTGAGTTCCTATAGAAGCCCATCATTCTGAATTTCAAAGGATAAAGTGAGATGCCAAAACTGTTCAGAGGCAAAAAGCTAAAAGCCCCGCTCATCTAATTAATACTGATCTTCATAGATGTTTTTGGAATTCATTGAATATTCCCTTCTTTTTATCTTATTTGATCTTCAGTTGCTTGGGACAAGCAACAATTTAAGTTTGGTGTTGTGATGAGCGGATAATTTATACGCTTTTTGGCATTATTTTTAGTATGTTTTTAGTATGTTTTAGTTAGTTTTTATTATATTTTTATTAGTTTTTAGTTAAAATTCACTTTTCTGGACTTTACTATGAGTTTGTGTGTTTTTTTGTGATTTCAGGTATTTTCTGGATGAAATTGAGGGACCTGAGCAAAAATCTGATTCAGAGGCTGAAAAGGACTGCAGATGCTGTTGGATTCTGACCTCCCTACACTTGAAGTGGATTTTCTAGAGCTACAGAAGCCCAATTGGCACGCTCTCAACAGCGTTGAAAAGTAGACATCCTGGGCTTTCCAGAAATGTATAATAATCTATACTTTGTTTGAGATTTGATGGCCCAAACAGGCATTCCAAGTCAGCTCAAGAATTCTGGCGTAAAACGCCGGAACTGGCACAAGAATGGGAGTTAAACGCCCAAACTGGCACAAAAGCTGGCGTTTAACTCCAAGAAGAGGCTCTACACGAAAATGCTTCAATGCTCAGCCCAAGCACACACCAAGTGGGCCCGGAAGTGGATTTTTATGTCATTTACTCATCTTTGTAAACCCTAAGCTACTAGTTTTCTACAAATAGGACCTTTTGCTATTGTATTAGACATCTTGGTAGCTATCTTTGAGTAGCCTTATGCTATCTTAGATCATGGGGGCTGGCCTCTCAGCCATGCCTAGACCTTGTTCTTATCTATTTTCAACGGTAGAGTTTCTACACACCATAGATTAAGGTGTGGAGCTCTGCTGTACCTCGAGTATCAATGCAATTACTATTGTTCTTCTATTCAATTCGGCTTATTCTTGTTCTAAGATATCACTTATTCCTCAACTTGATGAATGTGATGATCCGTGACACTCATCATCATTCTCACCTATGAACGTGTGCCTAACAACCACCTCCGTTCTACCTTAGATTGAGTGGATATCTCTTGGATCCCTTAATCGAAATCTTCGTGGTATAAGCTATAATTGATGGCGGCATTCAAGAGAATTCGGAAGGTCTAAACCTTGTCTGTGGTATTCTGAGTAGGATTCAAGGATTGAATGACTGTGACGCGCTTCAAACTCGCGATTGTGGGGCGTTAGTGACAGACGCAAAAGAATCACTGGATTCTATTCCGACATAATCGAGAACCGACAGCTGAATAGCCGTGCTGTGACATAGCGCGTTGAACATTTTCACTGAGAGGATGGGACTGTAGCCATTGACAACGGTGATGCCCAACATACAGCTTGCCATGGAAAGGAGTAAGAAGGATTGGATGAAGACAGTAGGAAAGCAGAGAGACGGAAGGGACAAAGCATCTCCATACGCTTATCTGAAATTCTCACCAATGAATTACATAAGTATCTCTATCTTTATTTTATGCTTTATTCATAAATCATCTATAACCATTTGAATCTGCCTGACTGAGATTTACAAAATGACCATAGCTTGCTTCATACCAATAATCTCTGGGGGATCGACCCTTACTCGCGTAAGGTTTATTACTTGGACGACCCAGTGCACTTGCTGGTTAGTTGTGCGAAGTTGTGATAAAGAGTTGAGATTGTAATTGAGCGTACCATGTTGATGGCGCCATTGATGATCACAATTTCGTGCACCACTAAGCTAGAGGTGCTCTGCTCAGAATTTTCTGTCAGTTGCTGAGAAGATGATGGAAAATGCTTGCTATTGTTGAGCCTATTTCTTCTACCATTATTAAAGCCTTGTTGAGGCTTTTGTTGATCCTTCCATGAGAAATTTGGATGATTTCTCCATGATGAATTATAGGTGTTTCCATAAGGTTCACCCATATAATTTACCTCTGCCATTGCAGGATTTTCAGGATCATAAGCTTCTTCTTCAAAAGATGCCTCTTTAGTACTGTTGGATGCATTTTGCCATCCATTCAGACTTTGAGAAATCATGTTGACTTGCTGAGTCAACATTTTGTTCTGAGCCAATATGGCATTCAGAGCATCAATTTCAAGAACTCCCTTCCTCTAAGTCGTCCCATTATTCACAGAATTTCTCTCAGAAGTGTACATAAACTGGTTATTTACAACCATGTCAATAAGTTCTTGAGCTTCTGCAGGCGTTTTCTTTAGGTGAATGGATCCACCTACAGAATGGTCTAGTGACATCTTAGAGAACTCAGATAGACCATAATAGAATATATCCAGAATGGTCCACTCTGAAAGCATGTTAGAAGGACACCTTTTGGTCATCTGTTTGTATATTTCCCAAGCTTCATAGAGGGATTCACCATCTTTTTGTTTGAAAGTCTGAACATCCACTCTAAGCTTGCTCAACTTTTGAGGAGAAAAGAACATAGCCAAGAAGGCCGCGACCAGCTTATCCCATGAGTCCATGCCATCTTTAGGTTGTGAGTCCAACCATGTTCTAGCTCTGTCTCTTATAGCAAAAGGGAAAACCATGAGCCTGTAGACTTCAGGATCTACTCCATTAGTCTTAACAGTCTCACAGATCTGTAAGAACTCAGTTAAAAACTGGTAGGGATCTTCTAATGGAAGTCCATGAAACTTGCAGTTCTGTTGCATTAGAGCAACTAGTTGAGGTTTCAGCTCAAAATTTTTTACTCCAATGGCAGGGATTGAGATGCTTCTTCTATCAAACTTGGAAATAGGTGTAGTATAGTTACCAAGCATCCTCCTTGCATTATTATTTTTGACTGCCATCTCTTTTTCCTTTTCAAAAATTTCTGTAAGGTTGTCTCTAGATTGTTGTAATTTAGCTTCTCTTAGTTTCTTCTTCAGAGTCCTTTCAGGTTCAGAATCTACTTCAACAAGAACATTCTTGTCCTTGCTCCTGCTCATATGAAAAAGAAGGGAACAGAAAATAATAATAGGGATCCTCTTTACCACAGTAGAGAGATTTCTTTATGTTAGTAGAAGAAAAACAGAATAGAAGAAGGAAAAGATAAGAATCCAAACACAAGGGTGAAGATAGGTCAGATTCTTTGAGATGAAGAGAAGTGTTAGTAAATAAATAAATAAATAGAAGGAGATGAGAGGGAGAGAATTCAAAAATTAATTTTGAAAAAGGGTTAATGATTTTCGAAAATTAAAAAAAGAATCAAAATTAAAATTAAAATTTAAAACAATTAGTTAATTAAAAGAATTTTGAAAAAGAGGGAGGTAATTTTCGAAAATTAGAGAGAGGAAATTAGTTAGGTGGTTTTGAAAAAGATAAGATATAGTTAATACAAACAAAAAGTCAACTAGTTAGTTGAAGAAGATTTGAAAATCAATTTTGAAAAGATAAGAAGTTGGAAAAGACATTTTAAAATCAAATTTTTGAAAAAGATAAAAAGATATGATTGAAAAAGATTTAATTAAAAAGATATGATGGAAAAAAATATTTTGAAAATTTTAAAATCAAAATTGATTACTTGACTAACAAGAAACTAAAAGATATGATTCTAGAATTTAAAGATTGAACCTTTCTTAACAAGAAAGTAACAAACTTCAAATTTTTGAACCATCACATTAATTGTTAGTAAAGTTTTCAAAAATTTTGAAATAAAGATAAGACAAAGATTTTGAAAATCAAAGTTGAAAATTTTCAAAAAAAAATGAAAAAGATTTGATTTTTGAAAAAGTTTTGAAAAGATAAGATTTTTAAAATTGAAAATTTGACTTGACTTATAAAAAATAGCTCAAGTTTTAAAAATTTTTTTACTAAGTCAACTCAAATTTTTGAAATTTTGAGAGAAATAAGGAAAAGATATTTTTTTGATTTTTGAATTTTTAATGATGAGAGGGAAAAACATAAAAATGACCCAAAACATGAAAATTTTTAGATCAAAACCAATGATGCATGCAAGAACACTATGAATGTCAAGATGAACACCAAGAACACTTTGAAGATCATGATGAACATCAAGAACATATTTTTGAAAAAATTTTTATGCAAAGAAAACATGCAAGACACCAAACTTAGAAATCTTTAATGCTTAGACACTATGAATGCAAAAATGCATATGAAAAACAACAAAAGATACAAAACAAGAAAACATCAAGATCAAACAAGAAGACTTACCAATAACAACTTGAAGATCATGAAGAACACCATGCATGAATTTTCGAAAAATGCATAATTTTTAAAAACATGCAATTGACACCCAACTTAAAAATTGACACTATACTCAAACAAAAAACACAAAAATATTTTTGAATTTTTTTTGGATTTTATTTTATATTTTCCAAAAACATATTTTGGAAAAAGGAAGTAATGAATCCAAAGTCCTCAATCAGAATTCTAGGAATCATATAATATTAGTCTAAAGCTCCGGTCCAGGAATTAGACATGGCTTTACAGCCAACCAGGCTTAAACATGTTACATGAAACTCTAGAATTCATTCTTAAAAACTCTGAAAATTTTCGAAAACAGGTGATAAATTTTTGAAAATAAAACAAAAAAGAAAATTACCTAATCTGAGCAACAAGATGAACTGTCAGTTGTCCAAACTCGAACAATCCCTGGCAACGGCACCAAAAACTTGGTGCACGAAATTGTGATCTCTAACAATGGCGCTCAACTTGGTATGCGCGTTTATAACTCGGCACTTTCTTTACAACTTCGCACAACTAACCAGCAAGTGCACTGGGTCGTCCAAGTAATAAACCTTACGTGAGTAAGGGTCGATCCCACGGAGATTGTTGGTATGAAGCAAACTATGGTCATCTTGTAGATCTCAGTTAGGCTGATTCAAATGGTTATATTGGTTTTCAAAAATAATAATAAATAAAACATAAAATAAAGATAAAGATACTTATGTAGATCATTGGTGGGAATTTCAGATAGGCGTATGAAGATGTTGTGCTCCTTCTGAATCTCTGTTTTCCTACTGTCTTCATCCAATTCTTCTTACTCCTTTCCATGGCCAGCTGTATGTAGGGCATCACTGTTGTCAATGCCTACATCCCATCCTCTCAGTGAAAATGGTCCAAATGCTCTGTCACAGCACGGCTAATCATTTGTCGGTTCTCGATCATGTCGGAATAGAATCCATTGATTCTTTTGCGTTTGTCATCACGCCCAACAATCGCGAGTTTGAAGCTCGTCACAGTCATTCAATCTCTGAATCCTACTCGGAAAACCACAGACAAGGTTTAGACTTTCCGGATTCTCATGAATGCCGCCATCAATTCTAGCTTATACCACGAAGATTCTGATTAAGGAATCTAAGAGATATGCGTTCGATCTAAGGTAGAACGGAAGTGGTTGTCAGTTACGCATTCATAGGTGAGAATGATGATGAGTGTCACGGATCATCACATTCGTCGTGGTGAAGTGCAACGAATATCTTAGAACAGGAATAAACTGAATTGAATAGAAAATAGTAGTAGTTGCATTGAAACTCGAGGTACAGCAGAGCTCCACACTCGTAATCTATGGTGTGTAGAAACTCCACCGTTGAAAATACATAAGTGATGGTCCAGTCATGGCCGAATGGCCAGCCCCCCTGAATGTGATCAAAGGATCATCAGATAATCCAAAAATAATCCAAAGATGTCTAATACAATAGTAAAATGTCCTATTTATACTAGACTAGCTACTAGGGTTTACAAAAGTAAGTGATTGATGCAAAAATCCATTTTCGGGGCCCACTTGGTGTGTGCTTGGCCTGAGCTTGAGCTTTACACGTGCAGAGGCTTCTATTGGAGTTGAACACCACGTTGTAACGTGTTTTTGGCGTTCAACTCTGGTTCGTGACGTGTTTCTGGCGTTTGACTCCAGAATGTAACATGGAACTGGCGTTGAGCGCCAGTTTACGTCATTTAATCTCGAATAAAGTATAGACTATTATATATTGCTGGAAATCTTTGGATGTCTACTTTCCAACGCCGTTGAGAGCGTGCCATTTGGAGTTCTGTAGCTCTAGAAAATCCATTTCGAGTGCCGGGAGGTCAGAATCCAACAACATCAGCAGTCCTTTGTCAGCCTTCTATCAGAGTTTTGCTCAGGTCCCTCAATTTCAGTCAAAAAATACCTGAAATCACAGAAAAATACACAAACTCATAGTAAAGTCCAGAAATATGAATTTTACATAAAAACTAATAAAAATATCCCTAAAAGTAGTTAGATCCTACTAAAAACTATCTAAAAATAATACCAAAAAGCGTATAAATTATCCGCTCATCAATATGTATGTCAAAAATTTATTCAGTATTAAACTATTAATAATGGGCTTGCTTAACGCTGATGGGTATATGGCCTTATGGGTTCTTGTAAGAGCTTGCAATCTATGAATATGACGAAGTGGGTATAGTTATGGACTTTATTTTTTATCTTATTTAGTTTTTTATTTTTATTTTTTATTTTTATCTTCATTTCATAGTGCATGCTACCAATTATAACACTAACATATCTCAATCCCTCCAATATGCTACCAATTATTAATTAATATGGTGACTTCTCTGATGTGCTTCCTTATAGTTTCAAGTTGATCCAACTTCTTTTTGCTTTTTAATTAAATACTAATCGGTGTTTTTTTAACTAAAAGCCTAATAAATTCATACATCATACACTATATTATATATACATTAGTCAATATAATCAATGAACATTTTTTTTATTTAATATTTATTTAAGTCCAAGTCTATTTTTATTCAGGTTTTTGATAGTTATCTATCCATTATTACTATCACTTCTTTTATTCTGTTGCTCCTATGGTACTGCCTTATTCATACTTTGTTTTCTTAAACTTTTAACTATTTTTAACTGTTTTTTGCCATACGCTATTCACATTACATATGATAGTTTGAGTTGTAGAGTTCTTATTCTTTTCATACTGTGTTTTCTAAATACTACTTGTAAATATTTTTTAGACCGCAAAATATAGAAAAAAGTGAAAAAAGAACGATACAGAATTAACATTTTGAGTTACTTGCTCATGTCTTTTTAAGGTGATTGCTGTGGTCAGAAAATTCTATGAAAAAAAAGAGGGTTGAATATGATATATTATATTATTTTGCATATATTCTATAGCAAATCTTTTAAGCTAAATAATATTATTCGATGCTTGAGTGATTATTGAATAATGGAAGAATATCTTCATTAATTGATTTTGATCAATCTAACATTAAACTCTTTTATTTCTAGCTAATTATGCAACATTACGTCACTTATAGTTATTTTATGATGAAGATAGAATTACATATATTACCTAGCTACTATTACATCTAATATTGGCAAATATTATTATGAAATTAAATAGCACTCTTTTTAATTTTTGTTTATCTTAGACATGATTTCAGGGTTTGTGTTAGATGTTTTCCCACCCCATTCCCAGTCAAGAGTAAGACAACTCATAAGAAAAGTAAAATAAAAACTATTTGAGAATGCACTTTTCCTTGTCTTTGTCGTCTCTTAAGGAAATTTAATAATTTAATTTAGCATGTCAAATAAATGAGGTGTATAGCAAAAATTAATTAATTAATTAATTAATTATTGAATTATTAAAAAAATTAAAACATAGGCTGACAAGTGTTAGGGACCACTCTCACTCTGGTTGAAGATGAAAATTAAAATTCTCAAAAGAGTTTATATTCATGTATTTTTTATGTTTTAAAATAAGAAAAAAATTTAATTCTGAAGAGAAATTTAATTTTATACTTTCTAACAGGCTTTTGATAGTTATCTATCCACTACTACTACTACCACTTCTTTTATTTTGTTGCTCTTGTGGTATTGCTTTATTGTTGTTGTGGTACTAATTATCTACTGCCGAATTGTTATTCGCTACCGCTGCTACCTTTCTAATTCTGCTTTTACTGCGGTACTACTTTAGTGCTGTTGTGGTACGAATTAAGACAGTATTTAAGGTTGGTTCATGTGAATTTAAATACATCTATTAATTTGTTATTAATGTTATGCGGATAACTTAAGTGCTTTTCTGAGGCACTCACTTCAAGACCTTGTTTAAGAATTGCTAAAATTTAATTTTCTTTGCTATTTTATGTCAAATGCCTTCAAAGTATTTTGGAGACTTAGAAAATATTGTCTCTTAGTTAATTAGGAAGCTAGACTTGCAGTTAGTGAGACTAGCAGTAAGGACTTCAAACTAGAAATTTAACTATCTATTTGAAATATATAGGTTTTCGATGGATGTGTCCAAGGATTAGATGGATACACCACGTCATGAAAAAGAATATCAATTTGGTGTAGAAAAAATTTTACACTTTGCTTTTTCATCAACGGAAATTTCTCAAGGGGAAGAAATTCAATGCCCATGTGCAAAGTGCTGTAATAGAGTTTAGTTAAGGAGAGCTGACGTGTATGACCATCTAATATGCAATAGATTCATAGGTTGTAATATCATCAACCTTCCTTCTTTCCCTTTTAATGAAAATTTTTTAGTAGGCTGATGAGTTGCTAAGCTCTTCTTTCATGTAAAATGCCAAGATTCCTTACACGTTTTAAAAAAAAAAAAGAGAAAATGTACTAATACCTTTCATCAAATTTATGCAATTTCTAGCTCTAAATTTTATATGAAGTTTTGTTGAACATGATGTTTCAGTTCAAAGTGTGACACCTGTGTTACTTAGCCAACAGATCCATTGCTTTTAAGCTTTTCTGGTTCCTCAAACTTTTTTCTTTATACTTATTATTTCATCAGTTTGTAACTCAATAAAAGTGCTGGACATGAGTCCATATTTTATTTCTTTTTTCATTTTTTGGTTTGACATAAGATGTACTAACACACAATATTTAAAATTATGCAGGGTAGTGGTGAAAACAATTTCGCTCACAATGGATGACCAGTAATCATAAAGTTTCATATTTTGTAATGAAGTGTAAAAAAAGTAGATAATGTAACCCATGTTGGAATTGTAATTCATGTAATTAGGGAATTGCTAATGGAATTGTCATGACTTTGATTTTTGGTATTTTTTTTAACTATATACGATTATTTAAATAGTCATATACGTATGTATGTTCAGTTCTTAGCAGACACCAATAAAGATAAAGCAATTCACACTAAAAAAATTCTCTGCAAAATTCCAACTCAACATTTTATAAAGATAAAGCAATTCACACTAAAAAATATCAAGGCATAACATCTCTATTGCATCCATATCTAGAAGGATTTTTTTTCTTTACATGAATAAAAACAGAAATCTGAAAAAAAAATTGCCGCTAACCTTAAGTACTTCTAATGTACTCCCACTATAGTTAACTACCATAATCAGTCCTCTATTAAAAAAATACATAATCTAAGTGACAGACATGAAAAAATACTTTATTCATATTTTTTTCTGTCTCATAGTAGAATTGACAAAGAGAAAAAAAAATGAAAGGTACCTGAAGCAGCTAGAATGAAAGCGATTTCATTCTTGCTCTTCTCCTTCACCTCAACTTTATCATCTAGAGACAAAATCGCGGCTTTTTCAGTGGAGACCTTCGAAGTATAGAGGCAACCTGAATGAAGTGGCTAGTTTATATTTGTCACACAGTTAATAACTTGAAAGAAAGCACAACACCAAGCACGCAAAATAGCAAATCAATCTACGGTTGAACAGATAAAAAACTAGTGGAACTGTATCACCCCAGAAAAATCATGTATGCTTATCAAAATGAAAAAAAACCCTTTTTTGATGCTTCCCTTCATCCCCCCCCCCCCAAAATGCCATCTTTGCAAGTTTTTCCCTTTTTCCAAACCCATCAACGTGAGATAAAGATCAAAACTTTCATCGTTAACATCGACTCCAGCCGCATGCAACACTGATAATAATGGAACCCCAATATGCCAATTAATCAAAACATAAAACTATATAACATACCTATAGGAGTCGGAGACAAGGCTATGTGATGCTCGACTTTTCTAGTGGAGACCTTCGAAGTATGGAGGAAACTTGAACGAAATGGCTGCTTCATATTTGTCACATTATTAAATACTTGAAAGAAAGCACAACACCAAGCACGCAAAATAGCAATTCAAACCACGGTTGAACAGCTAAAAAATTAGGGAATACGTAACACACCAGAAAAATCATGGCTGCTTATGAAAACGGAAAAAAAAAACTCTTTCTTGATGCCTTCCCTTCATATCCACCCCAAAATGCCATCTTTGCAAGTTTTTCCCTTTTTCCAAACCCATCAATGTGAGATAAAGATCAAAATTTTCATCGTTAACATCAACTCCAGCCGCATGCAACAACTGATAATGGAGCCTCAATATGCCAATTAATCAAAACATAAAACCATATAACATACCTATAGTAGTCGGAGAAAAGGCTATGCAATGCTCGACTTTTCCAGTGGAGACGTATGGAGGTAACTTGAACGAAATGACTGCTTCATATTTGTCACATTATTAACTACTCGAAAGAAAGCACAACACCAAGCATGTAAAATAGCAATTCAAACCACGGTTGAACAGACAAAAATCAGGGGAACCGTGACACACCAGAAAAATCATGGCTGCTTATGAAAATGAAAAAAAAAACCTTTTTTGATGCCTTCCCTTCATCTCCACCTCCAAAACGCCATCTTTTTCAAGCTTTTCCCTTTTTCCTTTTCCCAAACCCATCAACGTGAGATAAAGACCAAAACTTTCATCGTTAACATCGACTCCACCCACATGCAACAACAGATAATGGAGCCCCAATATGCCAATTAATCGAAACATGAAACTAGATAACATACCTATAGGAGTCGGAGACAAGACTATGCGATGCTCCGATGACGAAGCTACTGGGTTTTCTCCTCTCTGCGTCTTTTCGTTTTTCTTGGTTGTGGGGTTATGGATCAAATGAAATGGAGAGAAAAGTCTTGATCTTTCACTCGGGTTAATTTTGTAGTGTTTTCGGATGTTAATCTACTGGATAGAAATTGCATTTTAATTGATATAAATGTAGATGAGAGATTTTTAAGAATTTGATTGAGAGAAAACTAAAATTAATTTTGGGAATGAAATTACTTACTCCAGGCATAGAAAAAAAGGTAGAGTGATAAGTATGTTATTGATAAGCAGGTGTATTCCACTCGCGTATCATAAGACTGGCATTTATTCTGTACTATATCTATATTATACATTTCTTTTACTACCTAGCACTACTCTTGTTTTGCTGATTGCCTTTTGGTAGTTTTTGGATTGCATCTAGAAAAAGAGTTAGGCAAAATAGTTGAAGATACTCTGGATTTGCAAAAAAAAAAAAAAAAAAAAGAGAAACTAGATTTTGATGTGAACAAAAAGGCATGACCTAAGATCACACAAATCTTGAAGTTCGTTCAACATTTAAGTTGATTTGTGATGTGTTATGGCCAAGAGACAATATAATATTTGGTAGAGAAACTACGGGAAAACAATGATAAATTTGAACAATTTGAATAGAATAAAAAAGGAAAATAAATTTTAATTAAAAATCAGATTATTAATTAATTTTGTAATTTCAAATTTTAAAATTTAAAAAATTAAGATTAACAACTAAACTGATTCACAGTACAGATGGACGGTTACTCTTATTCTCATCATATCATCTCAATCTTCGGTCCTTTTTTCGTTGTCGCTGTCGTAGCCTCACTTGCGCCGTTACAACCCCTGGCCAACCGTGCTGACGCCGGCGCGGGCTCCCACATATGCCATGAAAGCTCAACAATGCTGCTGTTTGAAGTAACAGTCGCGGATCCCTCCCGGCCTTCATGCCTGCCACCGCATTGTTCAAGAATCTTCACTCCGTTCTTGCCTCCTACGGCCTCGACCGCAAAATCAAGGTCACAACGCCGCATAGCATGACGGTTTTTGCTTCTTCCTTTCCTTCTTTCTTCGTCATCTTCTCCATGAATCTCGTTTTATATACGCATGCAGATGTTTATTTTTATACAAATGAGATATTTATTCTTAATGTAATGGATTGTTTATTTTTCGTATAAATGAGATGTTTATTTTTAGTACGGCACTCGAAATTGGTGACAGCAAGAGATGGAAGGAGATAGTTAAAATTTTCACTGGTAGAATTAAATTTTTTTTAACTTAAGTTAGGGTGATTTTTTTTTTAATTATCCCAACATTCACATTGTTTAAATTTTTCATTATCTATCTAATAGAATAGTATTTGACAAGAGATTTAGACAATTTGTTTTCCTTTGACCAATAGTTACCTTAGATTTTTTTTTCATATACGTAGATTTGATCTCGTCGTATTTCTTAAAGGCTTTTCTTTAATCAAATGACTATATAATATCATGTGAATTTATGAATCTATGCAATTTTATTTACGTTTTGTTTAAAATAAAAAATTAATTAATAACACACCACGATAATTTATATTTAATCAAAAAATAAAAAAATTAGAAAGAATACTATTTTAAACTAAAAATGTTAAGATTTAAAAGGATTTTTTTGTTGAAAATTATTTTACACTTCCATAAAATTAACCCTTTTTATATAGTTTTTAATATTTTGCAGCGACATCCTAATCTGTTTACAACAACATATTGACTTATCATTACAAGATTAAGTTACACCAATAGTGCGTAACGCTGCTAACAGAAAAATATTATCCTTTCCAACTATATAGTGTTTTTGTAGTAAATGCAAATATATCTGCAACTACAATATTGTTGACGTATAACATTCTCTCTTTGGCAGTGACTACATGATAAGTGACGATATGATAGTATATTCTCCTGTCCACAAGTGTTGGATTTTTGTAACTATTATTTTATATATTATATTCTCTACCACAGGTAACTTAATATTATATGCTTTGGATATTTGATCATTCACTACTACATAATTGATTTTTATTAATATTTAAAAAATATTACCAAATCATATTAAAATGTTACCTATCTATATTAGTAATATTTTAGTACCTATATTAGTAAAGAGTTTTATTAACATTTTTTCAAAGATTTAATAACATTTAGTAAAAATATTACAAAAGATATTCTATAGTAATATTTTGAGAAATGTTACAATAGACATTTTTTGGTAACACTTAGAGAAATGTTACAGTAGATATTTTTCGTAACACTTAAAAAAATGTTACCATAGATATTTTTTGTAACATTTAAAAAATATTACAATAGATATTTTATGTAACATTTAAAAAAATGTTACCGTAGATATTTTTTATAACATTTAAAAAAATGTTATCGTAGATATTTTTTGTAACACTTAAAAAATGTTACAAAAGATCTTTAGTAATATTTTTTAGTTATATTATACTATTTTTTATTTTATATTATAGACAATATAAATATACTAAAATTAATTACTACAACATAAAATATTTAATTAAATTCACAAATTCACAAAATAAAATTTTTATAGACTTTCATTAATCAATAATCATTGTACAAATTTGTGTCATGATGCAAATAAAATGGAAAAAAAATACTTATATCACTTAAACTCTATGAATATTCTATATAAAAAAGAAAAGGAAAAGTGATACACAATACATAAAATATGAATAATTGACAATTTGAAGCACTAACTCGGTCTCTCCAACTTCCTGCAGCACGCAGAGACCAAGAACCTACAAAGAATCCATCACTGCCGTCTTATGCAATTGAACATATTAACTCAGTTGCCTTTTGGTGGATTTCTGCGAGTATTGTTATCTGCACCCTCGTCTGCTAGTTTTTTCATATGGTTCATGGCAGTTGGAATGAATTTGGTAGACAAGGATAAGAGTCCCGACAGCTGAAAGTAAACAAGTACGAAATAAGGCTTTTATATAAATGGTTAAATACCTAGTGAACATTTAATAAGAGTTGGTAGGTAGTAGCTCAACTAAAGGACTATTTTATGGAATCCAAACGAATAACAGCCATGACAGACAGTAACTTCAAAGACTGCAATAAATTAAATTTGTTTTAGAAATCAAAACGCAACACAAACAAACAACAAATAGTATTCATAGTCATGTCATAGCCTTCAATTAAAATTAGATATCGATCAAGTGGTACTAGGATCTTTTTATTTATAACAATAATAATCCATATAACAAAAAAATATAATGCCAAATTGATATAAAATAATAAAGTATATATACAAGTACTGTAATACCCGGTCTAACCGAAATTAATTAAATAACAAGTTAAGTAGGAGCGAATAAGGGTGGAAGATTTGGCAATTGGAATTTGATGATTTAAATATGAAATTTAGATTCAGTAAATTTTTTCGAGTCAGAAAACATAGTTTTCTGCGTAAAAGTGCGCAGGAAATTTTGACCGGAAGTACTGGCTGAGATCTGTCTGGTACTGCAGTTGAGAAAATTGATTATGAGTAAATAAGATTAAGAAATGAGGAATTATAATTAAGGGAGGTAGAAATATTTGAAGTGCAATTTAGAGCGCTAATCTTAAAGGTTTTGGTCCAAAATTGGACTAACGGACAAAAATAAGTGAACTGGGCCTAAGTGGGCCCAAGACCCAACATATATAAATATTAGTTATGAGCATTTCAACTCATTTTACCCTAAAAGAGAGGTTGGGGTGCTGAAATAGAGAAGAGAGAAGAGAAGAGAGAAAACCTAACTCTCTTTGATCTTCAAACCACCATAACTTAAGCTACGGAGCTCCGATTGACGAGCCGTTTGCGGCCACGCATTGCTCTTCTCATCCTCTACAATTCTATCTAAGTTTTTGGTGATTAATCCACTGTTCTCTGCCCAGTTTTCATTTTTCTCTTCAAATTCGAATTTGGTTTGGGTTTTGAGGAAACCTTGTGATTTTGGTTGTTTAGGAGTGCTCTAGTATGAGCCATGGGTGATATTCATCACAAACTTCAGTGGGTTAAGGTAAGAAACCCTCTAACCCTTGTGAATTGTCATTTTTATGAGCCCTAGGTTGATGTATGTATGTGATATTGGTTATGTTAGTGCATTTGATGGTTTTGGTGCACAATTGGGAGATTGGTATTGCTTGAGGAGCTTTGGTGAGGCTTGGGGCTAAGGTTGGTGGAGACTTCCAAAGAAGAGGCTCAATTGATTTGGCTACAAGAGGTACGGTTTAAGTTTCATTTAAGTACCGTGTGGTGTGATGAGAATTCTTAGGCTAGATGCCCCTAGGATTAAGTTTGGATTGTGTAAATGGTTGGTGAGGCTTGGGGCTAAGTTTGGTATGTAATGTGAATTAATGATTGGGTTGAGAATTGTGTGGCCTTGTATGCTTGGTGTATTGAAAATTTGATGTATTGGGTAATGAGTATTGATTTGTGATTTATGCATTTAAATTATAAAATTGGGCCAGAGGCCGTAAATTTTGGGCCGGAGGCCGGAAAGAGGTAAGGAAGGTAAGTTGATGTGTGCATTGTATGATGACACAAGTGATTGGATGAATTTCAGATAATGAATATATGAATGATTGGGTTGGTTATTGAATAATGAGGTTTGAGGAGTTGAAGTGTGAAAATTGGTAATTTTGGGTGAAATTGTATAGATGAGGTATGTTTGGTTTTGGTTGAGGTATGTTATGTGGTCATATATGTGATCATGATTATTGATGCCTTGATGGTATGATAATGCATGAGAGATATGTATGTTGTGATATATGCTTGAGGAATTATTAAGGTTGATTTGGGGGTGAAACCACGTGATAGTGAGTATGATATAGTACTGTTGGAAATAGTATTGTTGGAAATTGGGATGAGGAAGGGTGTACGACATGTTGATATGTTTGTAATTTAGCCATTTGTTTGAAATGGGTAAAAATGGTTATATGGCGGTTTTGTGAATCGTGGCAAAGCGTTAATGTATGAGTTGAGGAGGCTTGATGTTGATTTTGGTATATTTTGATTGATTTCAAAAAGGGTTGAAACTAGCATGTTTTGGTTGATTTTAAAAACGGTTGAAAATGGCTTGTTTTGAAAAGGGCACCTTGTGGTTTTGTATGAAAACATGGTTTTTGGGCATACTTTGATGGGACATAACTTGGACTCTGGATCTCCGTTTTGTGCCAAACTTGTTTAGAAGTGAAATTGGATCCGGGATGTCCATGCCGTTCGAAGAACAGGCGAAAAACGATTTAAAATGAGAAAGTTATGTCCGTCGGAAGATTGGGGGTTGAATCTGTGAATTCTGCAGCTTTTAACTTAGAAAATTTTTAGCAGAATGACCCTCCACGCGTAGGCGCACTTGGCGCGTACGCGTTGTTCTTCAAGAAGGCACCATCCACACGTGCGCGTGGTGTGCGCGTGCGCGTCGATGCGCTGCACCCAATGCCCAGCCATTTTTCCCGAGAGTTGTGCCAGAGTTGTGCCAGTTTTGTGCCTGGGGTGCTAATGCACCCACGCGTACGCGTGGCTGACGCGTATGCATTGTTTGGCTGTGTTTCAATCTGCACGTCCGTGTGTATGACGCATACGCGTCGATGAGCTTTGTGGCCATCCACGCGTGCGCGTGGAGTACGCGTACGCGTGGCCCTGTTTTCATCCCAAAGTTGATTTTTGAGTTTTGAAAACTAAATGTCATACTTCTAAGCCTCCGATCTCACCCCTTATGTATTAAATCATTATGATATGCCTAGCAATGAGAAAGGAGCTAGGGGATGTGGTAACTTGCGAGTGAAGTAAGGGGAAAAGTTATGATCAATGATGATCAACGATGATTATATGAGATATGGAGGATGACGGTGGAAGTACCGTGTATGCCATGAGCCGAAGGGCTATGTTTATTGATAAATGGCTAGTTCTTGATTGAACCATGAGCCAGATGGCTGAGTTATTGCCGGGTTACGGCAAAGCCATTATTGATTATGGCTGAGTATAAATATATATATGATTAATGAATGAATGTGTTAAATGGATAATAATGGAAGATGTTGAAATGTGATGTGTAACCCCGGGTAGTAGGCAGTGGCGTTGTCCACTTGCTCCGAGTATGAGACGGAAAAGGATGTTTATGATAAATGAGTTAATTATGGAGTTTTGAATGAATGTAGCTCTGATACCTGGGTAGTAGTAAGGGTTGTGGTTCGTCCCACTTGCTCCAGGTTAATGTTTGAAGATTTGATAACAATGAGGATTGATAATATGAATTGAGATTGAATGAATATATGTTTGAGATACCTGGGCAGTAGCAAGGGTTGTGGTTCGTCCCGCTTGTTCCGGGTCAATGCTTAAGATACCTGGGCAGTAGCAAGGATTGTGGTTCGTCCCACTTGCTCCAGGTCAGAGATTGTGACGCCTGGGTAGTAGCGGCAGTAGTGGTGAATCCACTCGCTCCAGGTTGAGCTTTTAAACACCCGACTGGGTAGTAGCCGCAGTAGTGGTTGTACCACTGGCTCTGGGTTGAGCGAGTAGTAGCAAGGGGGTTGTAGCTCAAACCTACTTGCTCCGCAAGGGGTGTTTCTGTTCAATGGTTAGCTACCAGGACATGTCGGGTTGGCTATATAACCGACAGATGATATCATCAGGCATAGGGTAGGCATACATCATTTGCATATGTTTGAATTGTTTGGGTTTGCCTATTTATTTTGGATTTCTACATCATATATGCTATGTTACCTGATTATGTGCTACTTGTTCTACTTGTACCTTATTTGTGTATTACTTGTCTGTATTGCTTGTGTTTGTACAACTGAGAGATCCCTCATGTTAGTGTCGGTAGATGTTGAGGGTTGTTCTCGATGAGATGAATTGATGATGCGATTGCATGATGATGATGATTTTTGAATGAGATAATTTGAGCCCCCTGGGTAGACGCAGTGATGTGATTTCACTAGCTCCAGGCGATGGTATGATATATTGATATAGAGTTGCTGAGGCAGAACAACTGGTGATGGTTTTGTTTATGATTCTGAATTTGATTTGTGGGAGAGTCAGCGAGCTGGGAATCATATGAGATATGAACTAGATTTAGTATCCCCTTACGACAGATGCCTATTTATAGATTAGTGAGAATCTAGGCTGGATACTTGGTGAAAAGGAGTTTAGGATGCTTAGTGAGCTTTTATTGCAGTGCATTGTATTTATTTGGCACTTTTACCGTGCTGGGAACCCATGGGCCCGGGGTTCTCATTCCGTATATATCTCTTGTTTTTCAGATACAGGTCCAGGTGCTCAGAAGTGAGTTGTGGGTCGTCTGAGAGACGACAAAGATCGTTATTTTCTCTACCTTGTGTTTTGCTTAGAATCTCTCCACCTTTGCTTTGAAAGGATTATATTATGCATTGTACTCTTTTGGAACTTGCCTATAGAGGCTCTTATGCTTCCTTTGGGAGAGATTAGGATATACTGTTGTCAGTTACTTTCATACTGTACCCTAGCCGGCCTAAACTTTGCGGGTCGCGACTAGTGGCTATTTACTTATGTTATATATATATATATATATATATATATATATATATATATATATATATATATATATATATATATATATATATATATCCATCTGTTATTTATCTCTTAATCTCCTTTATGCCTTGTCCGTATATTGCTTTCGACTTCACAGTTTAACTTTTTGTTATCGAAACGTGAGTGATACGTCTTCGCGATTTTATTTCTACTCTTTTCAGTCTTCTCGATTAATACTCCTTTCGAAATTACCTATATTTTTATATTAAAAATCCACCTGAGAGTCGTACCACCGTAATATCATTGACTTATGACTCGAGCATAAGGATTTGAATATTAAGGTGTTACAAGTACTAATAATTCTAAAACGGTACTAACAATTGTACTCACTCTAGTTTATATATATATATATATATATATATATATATATATATATATATATATATATATATATATATATCCATCTGTTATTTATCTCTTAATCTCCTTTATGCCTTGTCCGTATATTGCTTTCGGCTTCACAGTTTAACTTTTTGTTATCGAAACGTGAGTGATACGTCTTCGCGATTTTATTTCTACTCTTTTCAGGCTTCTCGATTAATACTCCTTTCGAAATTACCTATATTTTTATATTAAAAATCCACCTGAGAGTCGTACCACCGTAATATCATTGACTTATGACTCGAGCATAAGGATTTGAATATTAAGGTGTTACAAGTACTAATAATTCTAAAACGGTACTAACAATTGTACTCACTCTAGTTTTCTGCTATATATAGCTCTGTTATTGTATATACATTATCATGGAATGGATTCAAGTTGATATAAACTAATAAGTTGAATATAATCACAAAAAAAATTAAGATCCCTGACACCCTCCAGGGCAGCAGCAGCCTAAGAAGATAAGAGTGATTAACACAAGTGAATGATTTGAAGCAAATTACCATTAGGCTTACATGTTTTGCAATCTCTTGATAAACTCTGAAAAGGAAAGGCCTAGTGGAGTGCATCATAGTGAACCATCTTTGGCTAATAATAATAATAGAAACCTTGACTTTTTTGGCTTTTCCTGAAGTAAACGAGATTTTTAAAGAACACAAACATTAAACATAATTTTTTATTGTATCACTTAATCCAAATTGACAGTTATTTTGAAATGGAGATAGTGTTGAAATAAGAAATTTACCAATAAGATTCTCAGATCCACAAGGAACAAGTTCCCCATCTGGTGATATATGTCTGAAATGAATACCTACTAACAAACTATAGTCCATAATTCCCTCCTGTTCTAGAAGCTCACAGTCTCTATCAATTTGACAGGGTAATAAGTATATGCAGATATGATAAGCTTACAGTGAAGAAACAAATTAAAACTGCAAAATGTATTTGGAGTTAGCTATTGTTCCACTTAACAGGCTAGCTTTCCAAGGCAAAATGATAAATTGAGTGCTGAAATCATTAATCACCTGTAGAATTCTTCAAATCGAGACGGTTGCAGCCGGAATATAAAGTTTAGATCAAGATCCTTAAGGATAGTTGTTTCACTGAGCTCAGTCTCAAGCTTATCGGTTGTCCAACCAAGTGAAGATCCCTTAAGATCATAACGTCTATGGGTGTTATATTTAAAATAGAAAAGGTTTCCCATTATGATAAATCGAACCTGGAAAATCAAACATGGTATTATTATGTTCAATTTCTAAATATTATATCTCATATTTCATAGTTCTGTTAAACTAGAGAGTTCTGTTATCCTATTAGATGTGCACTAGTTAATACCAACCACACTGAAGCTTTTATCAACTTAATAAGTGAAAGAAATAAAGAATGAGGCCTCATTTTTTGGATAAGTTTCTGTTATGCTGACACTCACTATAGGAAATGTACCTTCCTTTGGATATGTCCAGTTAGTTTGACACAATGCAAACCATAATACTTTGTTATCATTGTATTTTTATAGGTTCAAAAATGAGTGTAGTAGGCAGGAAGCATTCTCAAGAGAGCCTGCAAAGAAATCCGGCATAACAATATCAAATAACATCATGCTTTCCTGGCATGTTTTATAAGAAATTAATTGCAAGTGTACTGTGACAAGATTGAACTCACTTTTACTTCAGCTTTCTTCATTGTCTTAATCATGTAGTTGTCTTCATTTGTCAAGTAAAAGAAGCTTCCACTTTTTCCGGGGGAGCAAAGTTCACAAAGAGCTTCATTTCTGCATATGGATAACATGCAATTAGCTGGAACCACCTTGAATAGCTTCCTAAGAGCTCTGAGATTAGAGTGAGATGCACAAGTTAGTATAAATCAAGAGTCTTCATTCCAAAATTACACTTTTTTTGAAGAACTGTGCAATGTGGATAAATAACTTTGTGGCAACAACAAATTAAGGGAGCTGATCTAAAAACTACTGGACAGTAATCCTTCCACTTAAATTTGGCTGATGGATACGGTGGCGTGTACTTGGATCCTTCAGGTGAAAATCTTGTCCACACTTTCTCCTTAAATAGTTCAACTTAAGGAGTTAAAACAAAGTGATGCTAAGGGAGCAGGTCTTGCAACAGAGTGCCTATGAAATAACCCGAAGAAAACCAGGCAAGAGTTAAAACAAAGTAACCAAATTGTTCAAAAGTCATACAAATAATCTGATTAATGTACCTTATTCATAGTTGTAAATTAAGCATGAGCTCATATTGACAAGAGATTGAAGATATGCTAGAAGGACATGATTAGATGACCACTTTAGACTCTATATTGACAAGGGGTCAACTAGTTTCACAACATGGAATAACGTCTTTGCAATATGTATCGCAGCAATTACTCCTAGAGTTCCCCCAGTCATAATTCTAAGGTTAGTTGATTACAAATATTATAATAATATACAACAGTGGAGCTTTAATATGCGGTTTCAGTATAAAGAACAGTAAATTCTGTCATGAAGGAGCAGCAACAACATGAAGGTTAACTAGGTTATATACGCTTACCACATAAGAAACATAAAGATGCAAAATATATAGGTTTTCCAAGATATATGACAAAATGTGTGATATGAAGCGATTTCTCTCTGCTCAATTCAACTTGATCAGGATTCAGGACTCATTTAATTGTGAAACTTCGAACTATGTGAAACTAATATGTATCTTATGGAACAGATTAAAACGTCAATTAATAGGACAAGCAAACAATTAATCAATCAAGCAATTACAATTCACAATCAGAAAGAGAGATAGAGAATCATGATCTTAGCAAGGAAGGAAAGTTTGAAGTATTACCGTGATGGAATGGCAAGGGGAATTCAGTCCAACAATCAGGTCGCATGAAAATTTCCTTGATGAAACGAACAGCCTCCTCCGTCGTACCAGGCACCGCGTTGCCATCGCCGTCGACGTCACCTTGCCGTTTGTGGTCGGGCTTCAGTTACAACAGCTGAGAGGCGAGTTTGGAGATCCCCGTGACGGCTCTGTTGGACGAGAGAAGCGATAAGAGTTCTTGAAGCTATCGCTGATCTCCTCCAGGTCGTTCCAGATTCCGGTGAGAGCCGGCGACGGTGGCGAAGACGAGGAATTACGCGATTGTGGTTTCAATTTACGAATTGTGAGATCGATGAGGCGGAGCGAGGGATCCGAGAAGCAGAACAAGAGATGACTGAGGAAGAGCAAGAGGTGGTTTCACAACATGAGAGTGAGAGTGAGAGTGAGAACGATTGTGAGCGATTTTTGCGAGGGGATTTCATGGCATAAGGGTTTCCATTTTGATTTTTGAGAGCTATCCGAGAATAGGTAACGGTTTTTGTAATTTTTTTTAAAATTTAATAGTATTTACTAACGTTTGAATATGAATGTTACCTAAAATTTAATTTTATGATAATTACTAACCTTTATTAAAATGTTAACGATAAATGTTACTAAATGTCTATAATGTAGTAGTGATTGTAATTCAATATTTGGGATGATTTTGACTATAAAGTTCTTCTACCTCCAAGTGTTGCCTTTTGTAGCAGTTGCTTTCTATATTATATTCTCCACCCACGGATGAGATTATAAGTTTTGATTTCTATTTGTAGTAATTTGATTACTATGCTATGCCTCTTTAAATCAAATTTATGATTATTTTCAACTCTTACAATTTTTCTATGAATAGTGTTGAAAATCAAAATTGAAATTCATTATGAAAGGAATTTATTAATGCCAATACATGGATTATCTTTTGATGATTATTGTTGACATTAACTGTATAAATGGTCTTATAAGAAAATTACATATTTTTTTTGTGTGCGTTTGATTTCGATTGATGATTGATGTTAGGCCATGATCTATCTATTCAACATGTGTGTTTCTCTCTTTGGAAATTTTGCAATTTTTAAGAACGGGTGAAAAAGTTGTTAGGTTTAAAACTAAAAACCATAAGGTTGGTATAATAAAAAATTCTTCATAATAAGCATGATCATAAAAAAAAAAAGATCTTTTGCAAAATGACTTAGAAATTAGAGAATAAATTTCTTATTTAACATGTTGAAAGCTCTTAGAAGAATGCGACGTAAGCAATTGATTATTTTCTCCATGCTATTTAAAAGAATCTAAAAAGAAAATATTATCATTGCCATGAAACAAAGATGGTTGGACATAAATTTGTCGAGTTTTGATAAAATAATGTACATATCTTTAGATTCTTTGTTTGGTAATAGAGTGATAGTTTATATGAGTTACTATGAGATATAAAGACCTACATAACTTTTCTTCTTCCTCTTTTTTTTTTTTTTTTTAAATTGTACATTTGTGATAAATGTATTTTGAGAAAAGATTTTGATATAATTAAGTAACTATAGACTAAATAAACTCTTGATGAAAAAGGTCATGACTATCATAAGATGCGACTATATCATAGTCGAGTGGGAGATTTGTAATAGCTATGATTGTTATGTATACTTGATTTAAATAATGATGATCGTGTTTGACATTCAACTTGTTTGAATGAATTTTTTATACCTGAAAGCAGGTAGATGTTCTTGGGATTTTTTGGATCCATGGTAACGTATATTTGTCGGCTTATCAAATGTTTCAGTAGACGAACCCAAACAATCTTGCTAGCAAAGGGAGTAGCCCCATGACAACAACTTCATTGTGCCGCCTCCTTTTTTCCGTTGGAGACTTTTCATGTCCTTGATCATGGTGCTTGTGTTGTTCGTAACTTGGGGATCGTGAGCTGTTACTATATGGGTAGTTCAGATTGGTCTTCCCTTGCCGTCTTCCAGTTTGCTGTTTTCGCAACCTAGAGCGACGCCTCTTCTGAGGTTGCGTTCTCAAGTGCACCTAGAAATTTGGCTAATAGCGATTCCTAGTAGTGACCTCTCTTTTAAGGTTCTGCAACCTGTAGCGTAGCTCCAGGATGATCCGAGTGCTATCAGACCTCATCTCAACGAAGGGACGTGAACTGGTTTCGGGATTCGAGTTTTGGCTCTTCTTTGACTGGTGATTGGGTGTCACCGCCGTGTGGACCATGTTCGGAACTCTTGCCTATTCGGCGCATGTTGTTTTTTTTTTAGGGGGGGTGATGGGGAGGGTTGTATTCTCTATTCTCTTCCTGTAGATTTTGGTTGTCAATTGGTACGGAAGCCATCGAGCTTTTTGTCGAAAAAATTTCCACTAACAATGCCAATGTTCAAGAGTTACTTAGAATAATAGGATCTGCAATCCGACGAGGTTGACGAGCTTCATGACTTTCGGCTTTTGGAGTGAGAGATGGGGTGACTTACAAAAATACTCCGACACTCAAGTCAAAATGAATCTTAAAGATAGGGTTTTAGGATTTTGTCTGTCATTCTTAGGGAGTCCAAGACTGCTTTTATATATGCATTTTTCCCTCTTCTGATCCTATAAATTAAGTAAGATTTGATTTGTATTTGCGTTCGAATCTCGTTTGGCGTCTGTGCTGAGTTGTCCAAGATTGTGGGTCAAAGAGGGGATTTTAGGCCAAAGGAGGGCGAGTTCTCATCGGGTCGTTAAGGCTACGAAGCAAGTTAATGCTAGAAAACGAGTCCAAAACAGTTGTTGATGTTTGGATCTGAGATTGTCTGAAATTGTTTTGTTTTTATTGCTATTTTGTTATTATTTTGCTCTATCTTTTTTTTTTTTTGCATAGTGTGCAAAAATGGTAGATCTATAAAAAGAGTAAGAGAAAAGGTATTTTTGTGAGAGAGTATTTTTATCTAAAATTTTGAGAAAAGACAATTTTAAAATTAAATTAAATTTTATGAATACATTCTAATGCAAAAAAATTATTGGGTACGAATATAATTTTCGGATTAAACTATAAAAAGAAATCATATTTAATCTTTAAATATATTTAAATGAATAAAAAATTTGTCCGAAAATGTGAGTGACGTGTTGATGGCACTGGTAAATGGAGAATTTAGGTCATTGAAAATAAGAAACGAGGAATCTATTTGGAACTGTAGGGATTCTGCCTGAAGATTTTTCAAAGCCGGATCATAATGATATACTGGGGTCACGAGTGCCCAGTTGTGAATTTGTGTGCTGCTATTAATTTTTTTGGCTTTAATTTTGGTGGTGGCTTCTTAGTGTGTGCCCTTGACTTTTTAACATGACACAATCCCCCTCCCCCCGAACCATAATTTTTACCCACTTAATTAATCAAATCAACACAACCACATGCTACTTCCTTCCCCACCTTAACATCAGCCCTATATATTATGTTCATTTTAGGATATGTCAAATTTTAACTAGTAATTATAGAAATACTTATAAATTCTATGTTTATGAAAAAGAAGTCTTATTGTAATAGAGAGGAGTCGAATTTGTGTGTTTTTATAGAATACTTTTCACATTTTTACTATCTGTGTTAATTATCTTTTAGTTTGTATTATTTTTTTTTAACACAGACTAAACAAATTAAATATCATGCATGTAATTTGTCACATAAAAGTATATATTTGAGAATTGTGGTACACTGGTACTGTCAGTCTTACACGCGAAAAAAAAAAAAAACCCGCAAACTTAGATAGCATAAACATACATATGGATAAAGTTCTGAAAATTGGACTAATTGGATAAAATTAAAGATTCAAATGTTTGAAGATTTAATAAAGGTTCACCGAAATACTTATATATTCAAAAAAATTCTCCTTTAAAAAATTAGCTTTTTTTTAACAGGCTTTTCAATAAAAACCAAATAGTTTTACCGATTTTTTTAACCAAATTTCAATTAATCTAGTTAAACCAACCAGTTCAATTCGATTTTCTTAACTATACATATACATATGAATGTTCAGAAAAAATATTATTATAAAATAGAATCATATAAAAATTGTATGTTTATCTATCCCCCTGATCTAAATTTGTTACTACTCATTGTGAAAAAAAATCATGTAAGGGTGGAAAAGCATAAGACAATTAAATTTTGGCATGCCAAAAAGCCATGGTCCACCGGTACCTCCCCCACTCTTTTCCTGCAACTGATGAACCCATTTTTGTCCTTTTGCCAAACTATAACCACAACGAACACGCGATGAATAAAAGAAAGAAGAAAAATGGGGGACAAACAACGTTCACAATTTAATCGAGTTACGTAAAATGTTAAACAAAGATGGGAAAATGGTAAAATTAACTGCAAGGTAATGCCGTAATGCTAAAAGAAAATACATTGTCCCTTCATTTGAGTGATAACTGTTATATTCTTCTTGTTATTAATTATATTAATGGGTCATTGAATGTTTTTTTTAAATAAATAAAAAAATCACATTTACCACTTTACACCAAAATATAAATATTTATCATTTTACATAATATTCTCACAATCAATGTATGCGAAATATGGATTAATTTTTTTCAATTTTGCAGGAAGTGCCAACAAAATTAGAACAGTAGAACACAAATCAATTTATTGACATTTATTTATTCTATATTAACTTTAAAATATAAATATTAATAAAATATATCTTCATTTAATTTTAAATAAAATATCAAAAAATTAAAATAAATAAAAATAAAAATAAAAATTTATATTTTAATTTAAATTTCAAAAAATCTATGTTTTCACAAACTTATGAATTTAAATAAAAAGATTGTGTAACAAAAATGGGATAAGGATTTACATAGATAAGGCTCTCCTCTGTCTTCTTTGTTCCACCCTCGTGCGTGTTTACACACTGAAGTGGGAAGTGACATGTTTTCAAGGTGAAAACAAATGAACAAAATTCCAAATTTCAGGTAGAGGAAGGTCACTTTCACTGTCTAAGAACAAAGAGGTTTTAGCTGCCGTACAACTAACCGCTTCTATAGACGACAAATAGGTGGTTGCAGATAAATGAGGATCAGAGGATGTGACCCCTAAATTAAGTGCTTCTTTCTTTTATCAAATGATTCCCTCCACAGAACAAAATATCCACCTGCTACAAGCTAAGTCTTCACCACTGCCTCTACCACACAGGAAGAAAAAATAATAATCAAATATTTGAGGACCAAAGGGGAGGAGGGAGGATCTTGAATAGATAACTGTGTTTGAACAGTGGCTTCATAAGTGGCAACATGATCAAAATGCAACTACAAACAACTCATGCTTCTAAATATAAAGGCTTTTATTGCTAACCAAAACCAATACATTACTTAACAGGTACTCAATAATAAACTTTTTTAAGTTTTATAATGATATTTTAGCTAATTTTAAAATTTTAAATTGAGTTAACTACTAATTTGATACTAAAACATACAAAAACTAATATCGCTAAAATAGTCCCGAATAGTTTGGTAGTTTACTTTTTTAAATTACATCATCTATAAAAATGTATTCACTTTTAAAACTTAACAAGTGTTTTAGGCCATACTTGATAATTATTTCAGGACATAAATGCAAAGACATAGATAAATATAAAAAAAAGAGTTAAACAAAATAATTATCCTTATTGTCCCTATGTTTTTGGAATTTAATTTTTATACATAGTTAATATCAAAGAGTTTTATACATACATACAATACAACCAATAAAGTATTATTATATCAACAAAAATAACTAATTTTTTAATACATTATTACTTAAAAAGTCATCTACACACATGAATTAATAACCATGTAAAATACTTTATGTTTGTTTGGGTGCTATTATTTGGATAAAAAAAGATTTTTTTTTCAATGAAAATAGATTTTTTTTATTTTTTAATGTGTTTGGCAAATTTTTGGTAGTAAAAGTAAAAACACTAGAAAAATAAAAAAAACATCTTTTTTGAAAAACTGTAATTTATATCTTTTTTTAAAAGATATTTTTTCTTAAAAAAAAGATGTTTTTCATGTAATAAATAAACAAAAAAGTACTTTTATATTGTTATACCCAAATATAATTGATAAATAAAAAAATCTTTTTGCATGTGATATCTAA
Source organism: Arachis hypogaea (assembly GCF_003086295.3). Classification (NCBI taxonomy): domain Eukaryota; kingdom Viridiplantae; phylum Streptophyta; class Magnoliopsida; order Fabales; family Fabaceae; genus Arachis; species Arachis hypogaea. Next base: position 76,424,595 of record NC_092041.1, on the reverse strand, counting down.
ACATAAAATTACTTTTATTTTTTTATAAGATCTTTTAAAAAAAATAACTTAAAAAAAGATGATTTTTTTAAAAACTCACCCAAACAAAAAAAATTTACTTGAGATAGATATTTTATCTACTGTTTTATATTTTTATCATGAAATATTTTCCAAACATAAACTTTAAGATACTCATTAGCGAAATCCAACAGCTAACTATGCAAAAGAATGACAGGAGTAATCAAATACAGTGTCAAGTGATCAATAGGGACCCATATAGATTTAGAAACAAGATGCCATTAACATCTGCTTAAGAAAGCCTCCAATTTCTTATGTCTCTCTCAATGCTGCAAGTGGAAGGAGGGTCCCCAAATATATACATGTGGTGTTTATCATTAGCCTCCACATAATGGCCAGTGAAAGAAATCAAAGGATTTGATCTGCAGGAGCAATATGATTATGCATATATGATATATCTATATATAAAATCTAACAGTTGACAATATAAAAAGGGAAAATGGGAGAAGAAAAATACCATGTGAGTCATCACGTTCATTATGCCTCAATTGAATGTTGCCTCAGAACAACAAAATATATGACATGTCAATCTCTTAGATTTTGCCTCTATTGTCACAATATGTGCTTCAAAAGATTAGCTTATCATACAGGAGTGAATATAAAACCGAATCCCCACCCACAATATAGATAAGCCTATCAAAATTCAAATTTTTATAAAAAGAAAATCTATTAATTAGACACCTACCTAAAATAGATAAAATATTCCAATAATTTTGACCTGGACTGTAGTAGATGCCAGATACAAGCTTCATATGGAAATGGACCAATACAACAGCAGGTTTAATGGTTACCATCCACAAAGATATAGTATGTATAGGGTAACAATATTTGGTAGGGCCTTAAATTTTGTATCTCAGATCTTGCACACTATGCAGGGTCATCATTTTCAGTATTCTCAGCCTCCACAATGAAACCAAACTATTCAACCTGGAATCTCATGTCTGCCATATATATCTGAAAGCAAAATATGGGATCCAGTTTCAAAACAAAGCAATGGCAACATCCTAGTTTATGACACTTACACTGATTATATTTTCCAGTGATGTTCACACAGATGACCAACTCGTAATCACAAATTACAAGATGATCATAGTTTGAAGATGTGATTACTTGCAAATAAATGAATTTACATACAAGATGATACTCATAAACCACTTAGATTTCTGTAATCCTTGGCATAATGTGCAATCCTCTGCAAATGACGGCTTTGTCAACAGTTATTTAATAATAAATCCACACAACGACAGACAATATAGCATTCAATATATCCCAACGCAACCATTTTATTAACAAATATAACATAAATGAGCACAGAAAATTTTAAAGTTGGTATCAAATTTGCAAGAACAAAAACTCAGGAGCATCACTGGATTTTGGTACCAAAATACACCAAGTATTTCGGAATGCTTAATTATATCGGTTTCGTACAATGTACATCAAAACCTTTAGTTCAAGGAAAAGTTACCAATTTCTGCAAAGCTGGGTGGCTAAGCCTAAATGAAAATGAAAAACTAACATAATGCTTGATACAAGAAATTTCAAGTTGATTTTTTGGGCACATCAGCATCTTCTTGAATTTTGGAATCTTCTTTCTTCTCCATTTCAAACTTGCAATTATAGCAAGAGCAGAGTTCTAATGCTGAATAAGCAAGGGAGGGCTCGCTAGTTCATGTTTATTGAAGATCGTTCTTTTTTTTTTGAGTAAAAGACAAATAGGTCCCTGACTTTTTTTCCGCGGACATTTTTGTCCCTTACTATTGAAAAATATTTTTAAATTCCTGACATCCTTAAAGGTTAGACGGATCAGTCCCTCCGCCCAAATGCCTCTGTCAGACCCCACGGAAAAGTTTGACGTGGCTCTCGTAATGCTTGTCACGCGTACGTGTCGCCTGGTAAACTTCCCTCTCACGCGTACGCGTCGCCATGAATTCAGCGAATCCACATTTCTTCGTGAATTCGCCATTTTACATGCTTTTTTTTCTATTTCTTTCAAGCCATTCTTGCCTTCAAAACTTTAAGTCACTCAAACAAACATATCAAGGCATCGAATGGGAGAAAAGTAAATTAAATTTAACAATTTAATAGCCTAGAAAGCATGCTTTCAATCATTAAGAACACTTAGGAAAAATTCACAAAACCATGCTATTTTAGTGAATAAATATGAAAAAAGTTGATAAAATCCACCAAATTCAATACAATATAAACCATAAATTTGTGGTTCATCAATTTTTCCACACTTAAACATTAGCGTTCCTCGTGCTAAACTCTTGTGGTTTATCAACTAATATGTAAAATGCGACTACCTACTTGATTAAAAATGAATCAATCTCCAAGAACATATATGAACAAGCAGGGCTAAGATAGTATGATGATTTATGAATTCCACTAATTCAAATCTCAAAATGAAGTATAAATATACTTGCAAAAAGAAAGCTCGTGAAAACAAGAAACAATGGATTGAGCATCGAACCCTCACCGGAAGTGTTTATTCTCTCTAGTGTTTGATGGTCGATTCTCTCAATTCTCTACTAATCTTGCTTCCTAAGGCTTGCTCTTCTTCTACCAATCAACATATATTCAATGCATGGATACACATATCAAGAGGTCTTTTCAAGGGTTGTAATGGGATTAGGGCTAAATTTAATTTATTTTTTTCTCATTCGATGCCTTGATATGTTTATTTGAGTGATTTAAAGTTCTAAAGGAAAGAATGACTTAAAAGTAATGGAAAAAAAGCAGGCAAAGTGGAGAATTCATGAAGAAATGAGGATTTGCTGATTCATGGCGACGCGTACGCATGACAAGCACTACGGGAGCCACGTCAGACTTTTCTATTGGGTCTGACGGAGGCATTTGGATGGAGGGACTGATCCGTCCAAATTTTAAAGATGTCAGGTTCTTAAAAGTATTTTTCAACGGTTAGGGACGAAAATGTCCACGAAGAAAAGGTCAAGGACCTATCTGTCTTTTACTTTTATCTTTTTTTTTTTAACCTGCAGCTCCTTTCAGCTAATACTCAAAAGCATCATTGATTACTATAACTAATCTCTCTTGGTATATTAGGCTTCTAAGCACTATGAATTTTTCCCTTTGAGGGATAATTCATTAATTTTCAAGAACAGATTATGTATATAGTGTAAATAATTCACTCAATTACAACAACTAGAAACTGGTATGTAATTGTAATCTTAGTTTTGGCAAGCCATCAGATTCCAAGCTGGATAATGATGTTAATATAAACTTTGGACAGAGATGGTACCAAGATCCTCCAGTGTTGAAGGCCTTTTTCTTGTAGCAGGTTTCTTTTTACCATTAGCGGTCATTTCATCCTTCTTACAATGTTCTGGCCGAAGATCAGGACTAATGTCATGAACCCAACTTGCAGCATAAAGCCTAGCAGCTCTCTTTAAAACCTGAAGATTGAATGTTACAATGCGGATTTAAGCAAATCCATAATTCGGAAAGTATACCGAATTATATCAAATAATACCATGATGAGTGGGTTATGGTTCCTACGAGGATTAACAGATTAAGCAATAATGATTAATGAATTAGTCTAATTAAACGATTCAAAATGTAGTTAAGAATTGTGTGCAAAATAAAGATATAATTGAAAGAAACGATCTAGTAGAAATTAAAGCAATTAAATGAAACACTAATGAAATTAAAAGAAAGCAACTAAATGAGCATAAGTAAATGAAGCAAAAGAAGGAAAACAGTAAATTGAAGTAATAAACTGAGAGTAATCAATTGACAGTAATTAACTGAAAGCTGAAAACTAAAAGAGAACAATTAATTGACAAGAATTAGAGGAAAGCAGTAAATGACATGAACCAGAATAAAGCAATTAAATGACTGAGAGAGTAATTTGAATAAAAAGATTAAGGTTTGGAGATGTGGATTTCCCACGATCAATGATTCTCACTTCCTTCTTAATCATGCAAAGAAAAATCTCTAACAAATTATAAGTAATTGAACCCCAATTTTTTGGTGATTCAGTTTCTCTTGACTTAATCACTTGTTAATTTCTTGATCAATTGTTCATGAAAAGAGATGAAATATAATCTCTGATCATAAGCCACACAATTCTCAAGATCTAGATAAGGTTGATTCAATGTCAATTATCAAATCCAGATTAAGAATAATAAAAATTGTGAGAAAGAAGTTTTCAAACTCCTTATTACTTTCCCAAGTTAATCATGAAAATCAAGTGAGATTCAAACTATTTCCAATAGAATTGAATCTTTGCAGTGAAGAACGCAAATTCTCTCTTAGAATAAAAATGCATGAATTTAGAAGAAGAGAAAAAAAAATAATAAATTCATTAGAATTCCACAGAGCTCCTTCCTTTAACGGAGAGAATTAGTGACTCATATTACAGAGCAAAACTAAAATAAGTATTGATGGGAGAGAATTTGCCGATTAGAAATTTTACAAAGTAATCCCGTTGCTAGTATAGTCCCAACCGACAAAATAACTCTCGCAATCAAAGTTTAATATGGTTGTCACAAGTTCAATCCAATGAAAATAACCGAGAGTATTACTCCCGAGTCATCCTCAAGAGAATGGGCAAGCGTGTGAATTAAAGTTGATTAGAATTCCGGGGTTGAAAGTCGTAACAAGAAATTAAACCAATAAACTTGACATGCAAGAAACTTAATTAACAAAAAACTAAATCTAAATAAGCAAGCAATGTCTAATTGAATAGTAATTTAACAAGGCAAGATATGAATCTAATTCTATTCTAGAACTAATTAAACTACTGAAAGCAACTAAAGCAAGAATTAAACAATTGAGATTTTTGGTGTTTCAATTATGTGCAAAAGAACTCTTGGTTATGTGTGAGAATTAAGATCACTATCCTTGTCTAACAACCATATATTGACAATTAAGAAGGGCCAACCCCATCAAGTCTACTTCTATGCTTGAAGTAACTCAAATAGGCTTAATATACATCAACCCTAAGTCCCAACGTAGCTACTAATTAACTTAGTAGTAGGTTAGTGGTAATGGATATCAAATTGATAAACAAGGAACCCAAATTATCAATTCACTAGATCCAATGACTTAAGGTCACTCAATCTCCTTCACCTAGGCCAAGAGTATGAGAAAATACTCCATAATTGGTAAAAATATTTTGTCAAACACTTGATGTACAAAGGCTAAACACATAACTAAACTGCAAAATTAACTAGAAATTAAAAATACCCACTAACAATTATCAAGAGAAACAACTCAATCAAAACCATAAAACATGAAAAATATCAATGCATTAATGAAAATTCAAGATCAACAAGGTTCACAAGTGAGAAACAAAAGAGAACTAGAAGAAGACATAACAATAACAATGAAAGTAAACAAGCTTAAAGCTAAAGAAACTAAAATTAAGACTAATAAACTAGAATGAACAAGCTCCAATTCAGAATTTCTACAAGAGATTATCAAAATGCACTAAACCCTAGAGAGAAGTGAGAGTTTCTCTCTCTAGAAAACAAAGAACAAAATTCTCTAAAACTACTTAATTCTCCATTGTCAATGTTGTGTATTGTAACTTGGTTGATGTCCTATCAATTTCCCTTCGATTGGCAGTAAATTGGGCTTGGAATGGGGTCCAAAACCCTCAGAAATCGCGGGTCATGTGTTCACATTAATGAGGAACATTATTTCTAGTATGCGTATGCATAATATGTTTACGTACGCATAGACGCATGAAATCATGGCTGCATACGCAGACCAAGCGCATGGGTACGCGGACGAGCAAACACTCCAAACTTCAAATTTTCTTCATGATTCCTCACTCTAGCATGCTTTCTCTTCATTTTTCATGCCATTTTTTGACCTATATGACATGAAACAATTAAACGCACACATCATTGCACCAATGGGATGAAATAGTGAAATAAAATTAACCGATTTAAACTTCAAAAGTATACTTTTATCATTCAAGCTCAATCGCAAAGGAATCACAAAAACATGACAATTTCAAGGAATAAGTATGTGATAAGTTGATAAAACCACCCTAAATTAGCATAAGATAAACCACAAAATTGAGGTTTATCAAACCTCCTCACACTTAAACCAAGCATGTCCTCATGCTTAAAATCAAAGAGAAGATAAGAACGGAAAATCAACCTTTTATTGAATGTAACTATTTCTATTCATGCAACTACTCTATCTAATTCTATCATCTATCAATTCAACTATATGTATATGCTCAATCAAAGTAATTCAATTTCCAAGGAAGCATACTCCACAAAGAGGATAAAGAAAATAGCATAATCAATTCAAATCCAAGAATCCAATTTGAGTTATCTCAAAGAAAACACAACTTTCAAGGATGAAATAAGTGTAGGTGGAAGCATAAAATCGAGCAATCAAACCCTCATCAGACGTGTATACTCTCTAATTGCTCAAGTGTATAGGGTCAATTCATTCGACTCTCCTCAAATCATGCTCTTTAAAATTTGTTCTTCTTCTAACAATCAACAATTATTCCATGCATGCATACACTCATCATAGGTCTTTCTAAAGGTTGTAACGGAGTTAGGATTAAGGTGGGAATGTATATGGTTAAGTGAGCTAAGATTTGAATCTTTTGATTGACTTAAACTCTCACGAAACTCAATACACAAAACATAAAATGTCAAAACAATTCACCCCTTTATCCTTTCTCTTTTTATACTATCATGCATTCTTTCCAATCCGAACTCTATATGCATTGCTACTATCAATTTCCTTGTTAGGGTTCTTTGTTCCCTTTTTGTATAAATTCATTTATTTATTTAAATTATTTTTATTTTTATTTTTATTTTATTTTTATTTTTTTAACATGGAATATATATATATATATATATATATATATATATATATATATATATATATATATATGTATGTATGTCAAGAGCTAATGCATATATGATTCAATTCTTGAAAGCATGACTTATACCCAATTCTAAGAATTTTACAATGAGACATCAAAAACCACTTCTATCTACCCATGTGCTTAATTTTCCACATTTTACCTATTACACAACCTCACCAACTTAAATCAATCAAACATCCCAATTAGGTGCATATATAATGGTTTTTCACTTAAGGTTGGTAATATGCTAAATTAAGAATTAAAAGGGTTCATTAAGGCTCAAATTGGTTAGCAAGGGTAGAGAAGAAGTATGACCATTTGGGTAAGTAGGTTAATTGAAAAGAGGGCCTCAATCATATAAATGCATGTGTACATGGAATAATAGACATAAAAAATTGAACAAATTAAAGATCACAATCATAGAGAGAGGAATACACAAGAAATGAATTAGTGATTGTATAATGCAATCACATGCAATAAGGTTCAAAACTCACATGTTAATGTGTTCTAGCTCATCAAATATGCTCCACAAAATATATATTTCCAAGGAAGTTTCCATAAGAAATTTTTTTTAACTCAAATTAAATTTCTAAATTATTCTAAAGAAAATAAAGTTTATATACATGTACTTCTATATGTAAAAATATTTTATTTTATTTTATTTTATTTTATTTTTAGAAAAATAAGGTTTTTAGACTATGCTACTGAAAATATCCTTAATTTGATCGAGTTTATTCTTGTATATATATGTATATGTATGCAATTGTGATTGGATGCAAGTTTTCCAAAATTTTTTAGTCAAATTCCTATTTTTAAACAATACCACTTCATCACACATCTAGGAATTCAACTTGGTGCAATCAACTAGTTCTCATCACAATCCACAATTAAACTAGAGACATAATCTGAAAGGCATATATACAAGAGTTAAAGAAAGTGCAATAAACATCAAAATGTACCTAAAGCAACTCGACTACTAAAGCATCCAAAATACTCAAAAGAAGCTAGTCAAACTTAAACTACGAAAGTTTCCAAAATACACAAAAGCTACTAAGGCATCAAAATAAAGCATAGGCAGAAAAATAAACTAAGATGTGCATGGAGTTTTGGTGCACGAATCCCCACACTTCGTACAACTGTATCAACAAGTGCACTGGGTCGTCCAAGTAATACCTGGGCGAGTCAGGGTCGATCTCACGAGGATTGTGGTTTGAAGCAAGCTATGGTTATCTTGTAGATCTTAGTTAGGAGGATAGAAAGGTAGGCTGCTTGATTGTTTAATTACATAAAAGAGAATAAAAAGAGAACGTTACTTAGAACTCAGAAGTCGTGTAAACTATGATAAGAAGATGGTTAAGGGTTGGAGATGCTTTGTCCTTCTGGATTAACTCTGGTCTTACTGTCTTCTTCAATTGTGAATGATTTCTTCTATGGCAGGCTGTATGTGATCAACGCCATACGATCACGGTCACCAAACTCCTCCAGATGTGAACCCTAGGGTTAGTGTGGATCCATTTTGATTGAGGGTCAAGCTCCTGTAGTCCATTCTCCTTCATGATCCTACTTAAAACGGCACAGACAAGGTCGGATCTTCCAGATCAGAGAATATTGCGCCTTTGGGTTCTAGCCTCTAACACAAAGCCCCTAATCTCCCTATACCTCGATTGAACTGGTGTCTCGATAAGTTCTCAATGAGATCGTGGATTAGCCGTCTTAGAGATGTATAATCAAGCTGGTGGTTTGATGCTTTCCAGTTACGTATTCACACAGACCCAAGAAGAACACATGTGGTTGTCAGGCACGCGGTCTTAGTATGAAGAATGAAGATGATTGTCACGGGTAATGTCATTCATCAAGTTGAAGAACAAAGATACATCTTAGAATTGAATCAAACACAGATTGAAGAGAAACATTAATACTTTTATTAATCCATAAAACTCAGCAGGGCTCCTCCTCTCAACCTAGGAGGTTTAGAAACTCATACTGATAGAAGATACAATGATAAAGGTGTAACGTGTGCATCCTCCCTTGAATGAGAGGTGCAAAAGTCTTTAAATACTAAACTACTAACTAAGGATTACATAAAAAGGGTAAAATAGTCTTTTAGTGCTAAAATCCTCTTCTAGGGCCCACTTGGTGAGTGTTTGGGCTGAGCTTGATTGCGATCCATGTGCTAGGAGGGCTCTAGGGCATTGAACACTGACTAGGGGCACCTCTTTGGGCGTTTGGACGCTGGTCTCTCCTTGGTGGGTGCTGGACGCTTGGAATGGGGCAGGAGGCTGGCGTTGAATGCCAATTTTGGGCCTTCTATTATGAAGTAAAGTATGGACTATTATATATATCTGAAAAGCCCTAGATGTTAGATTTCCATAGCCATTGTGAACACTCCATTTGGATCTTTGTAGCTCCAGAAAAGCTCTTTTGAATACAAGGAGGTCAGATCCAAACTGCATCTACAGCACTTTCTTTGCCTGAAAATGCATAAAAACATACAAACTCAAAGTAAAATCCAAAAATGTGAATTTAACACTAAAATCTATGAAAAATTAATAAAAATTAAACAAAACATACTAAAAACTATATGAAAATGATGCCAAAAAACGTATAAAATATCTGCTTATCACAACATCAAACTTAAACTGTTACTTGTCCACAAGCAACTAAAAGCAAAGTAGGATAAAAAGAAGAGTAAGGTACAATAAATCTCAGAGTTTTTAATGAAGCTCAGTTTCAATTAGATGAGCGGGACTTAGTAACTTTTTGCTTCTGAATAGTTTTGGCATCTCACTATTCATTGAAACTCAGAAATATTGGCATATTTTAGGAACTTAGAATCCAGATGATATTATTAATTCTCCTAGTTTAGTTCTTTTTTATTCTTGAACACAACTTTTTAGAGTCTTGGCTGTGGCCCTAAGCACTTTATTTTCCACTATTACCACCGGATACATAAATGCCATAGACACTTTAACTGGGTGAAACCTTTCGGATTGTGATTCAGCTTTGCTAGAATCCCTAGATAGAGGTGTCCAGAGTTCTTAAGCATGCTCTTTTTGCTTTGGATCATGACTTTAATTGCTCAGTCTCAAGCTTTTCACTTGACACCTTCACATCACAAGCACATGGTTAAGGACAGCTTGGTTGAGCCGCTTAGGCCAGGATTTTGTTTCCTTTAGGCCTTCCTAACCATTGATGCTCAAAACCTTGGATCCTTTTACCCTTGTCTTTTGGTTTAAAGGGTTATTTGCTTTATCTGCTTTGCTTTTTTTTCCGCATGCACATATATTTTTTCTTTTATTGCAACATGCTTTTTCTTTTGCTTTTTGCTGCTTTTTCTTGCTTCAAGAATAAATTTTTGAGATTTTTCAGATTACCAATAATATTTCACTTTCATCACCATTCTTTCAAGAGACAACATTATTAATTCCAATTCCAAATATGCACTGTTTATTCATACATTCAGAAAATAAAAGCAATGCCACCACATCAAAATAATTGACTTTTCTTATTATAAAACTCGAAATTCATGTATCTCTCAATTCTTTTCAAATAAAATTTTCTTTTTTAAGGAAGGTGAGAGATATATGAAATATTTTATAACTTTAAGACATAAATGCAAATGATCATGCAATAAGAACAAGAGAACAAACAATAAAACATACATAAAACAAAAAAAACAACAAAAGAAAAGGAGATTAAGAGAACGAATCTACCTTTAAAGGTGGTGGCTAGTGCTCCTCCTCGAGGATCCAATGTAGTTCTTGATCTCTTCAATGTCATGCCCTTGTCTCTGTTGTTCTTCCCTCATGGCTCTTTGATCTTCTCTAATTTCATTGAGGGTGGTGGAGTGTTCTTGATGCTCCACCCTCAATTGCTTCATGTTAGTGCTTAGTTCTCCAAGAGAAGTTTGCCACTGATCCCAATAGCTTTGAGGAGGAAAATACATCCCTTGAGGCATCTCAGGATCTCATGCTAAGGCGGTTGCACATGCTCATGTGTATGCTCTCTAGTTTATTCCATCCTCTTCTTAGTGATGGGCTTATCCTCATCAATGAAGATGTCTCCTTCTATGACAATTCCATCTGAATTGTATAGGTGACAATGAGGTGAGGAAAAGCCAACCTTACTTTGGTGGAGGGCTTTTCAGCTATCTTGTATAATTCCTGAGGTATCACCTCATGTACTTCTACCTCACTCCCAATCATGATGTAGTGAATCATGATAGCTTGGTCAATGGTCACTTGCGACAGATTGCTAGTAGGAATGATAGAGCGTTGGATGAATTCCAACCATCTTCTAGCTACAGGCTTGAGTTCAAGCCTTTTTAGTTGAGTAGGCTTGCCTTAGGAATTCCTTTTCCACTGTGCTCCTTCCACACAGATGTCTGAGAGCACTTGATCCAATCTTTGATCAAAGTTGACTCTTCTAGTGTAAGGATGAGGGTATCCTTACATCAGAGGCAAGTTAAACACCAACCTCACACTTTCCGGGTTGAAATCTAAGATTCTCCCTTGGACCATGGTGCTCTAATTCTTTGGATTTGGGTTCATACTAATGTCATGATTTTTTTGTGACCCATGTATTAGCATAGAACTCTTGCACCATTAAAATCCCAACCTCTTGGATGGAATTAGTTAGAACTTCCCAACCTCTTCTCCAGATATCTCTTTGGATTTCTGGATACTCATTCTTTTTGCGCCTGAAAGGGCCTCAGGGATCACCTTCTTCTTTGCCACTATTTCATAGAAGTGGTCTTGGTGGGATTTGGTGATGAATCTCTCCATATTCCAAGATTCGGAGGTGGCGGCTATAACCTTTCCTTTCCTCTTTCTAGAGGATTCTCCAACCTTGGGTGCCATAAGTGGTAATGGAAAGCAAAAAGCAATGCTTTTCCCACACAAAACTTAAAATCTTTGCTCGTCCTCGAGCAAAAATAAAGAAAAGAGAAGAATGGAGTAGAAGAAGAAAAGAATAGAAGAAGATAGAGGGAGAGAGTGATTTTGGCCAAGGGGGCTTTAGAGGGTATGAGAGGTGTGAGTATGAATGGTTAGAATGAGGGGGTATTTATAGGAGTGGGCTAGGGTTAGGTTCAGTCATAGGTGGGATAAATGGGTGGGAAATTTGATTTTGAATTGGGTGGGGGTTGGTGGGAGTTATAAAGGTTTTGGGGAAGGGATATGGATGCGATTGGGCTAGGGTTTATAGGGAAGAGTGTATGGGGAAGTGTGAAAGTGAGAGAGAAGAAATGGGGTAGGTAGAAATGCTGTGAGACCCACTGGTCTTGAGAGGGTAGGGAATTTAGATTCCCTGCCCTCTACACTGGCGTTTGAATGCCTAGGGCCTGCTCCCTAGCTAGCGTTCAACGCCAGCTATGCTGCCTATTGGGGGCGTTGAACGTCCAGCCAGTGCTCTCTGGCTAGCATTCAACGCTAGTAACACTCCATCCAGAGTGTTATGTTTTCACTGCTTAACATTTCTGTCTCTGTTCTAACTGCTGCACATGATCATTACCCTAAAGAAATAACATAAAGAAAAATAAATTAAGAAATAAAAAATATTTAATTAGGGTTGGGTTGCCTCCCAACAAGCACTTCTTTAACGTCATTAGCTTGACGGTCAGCTCCTTACGGAGGTGAGTATAGGCTTAGAATTTCACCCCTAACAGTGAACTTTCTTCCTGTCTTCTCATGAATGAGCTCCACATGCTCTAGAGACAGGACACAATTCACTGTATGTGGTATGACTGGTTTCTTGGTGAAGACAACTCTCATGCAAGGTGAGAGGCCTTCAGTAGGGACTTTCTTGTCCCTCCAGCCTTTAGGTACTTTCTTCCTAGTACCTTTGTTCTCAGTGCTTGTTAATGGCTGCCTGATGGACGAAATTGTGATTCATACTTAAATTGTTGTTCGAAATTGATTCCCCAGTAATGGCCCCAAAAACTTGGTGCTCAATACCATGGTCTAAACATAATTTCACAACTTTGCTCAACTAACCAGCAAGTGTACTGGGTCGTCCAAGTAATAAACCTTACGTGAGTAAGAGTCGATCCCACAGAGATTGTTGGTATGAAGCAAGCTATGATCATCTTGTAAATCTCAGTCAGGCGGATAATAAATGGTTATAGAGTTTTTGAATAATAATAATAAATAAACTGAAAATAAAGATAGAAATACTTATGTAGATCATCGATGGGAATTTCAGATAGGCGTATGAAGTTGCTGTGCTCCTTCTGAATCTCTGCTTTCCTACTGCCTTCATCCAATCCTTCTTACTCCTTTCCATGGCAAGCTGTATGTAGGGCATCACCGTTGTCAATGGCTACTGATGAGCGGATATTTTATACGCTTTTTGGGGGTAATTTCATGTAGATTTTAGTATGTTTTAATTGGTTTTTAGTAGAATATAATTAGTTTTTAGGCAAAAATCATATTTCTGGACTTTACTATGAGTTTGTGTATTTTTCTATGATTTCAGGTATTTTCTGGCTGAAATTGAGGGAGCTGAGAAAAAATCTGAGTTAGGCTGAAAAAGGACTGCTGATGCTGTTGGATCCTGACCTCCCTGCACTCGAAATGGATTTTCTGGAGCTACAGGAATCCAATTGGCACTTTCTCAAGGGCGTTGGAAATCAGACATCCAGGGCTTTCCAGCAATATATAATAGTCCATACTTTGCGCGAAGATAGATGATGTAAACTGGCGTTCAACGCCAGTATCATGCTGCTGTCTGGCGTCCAGCGCCAGAAACAGGTTACAAGTTGGAGTTCAACGCCAGAAACAGGTTACAACCTGGCGTTGAACGCCCAAACAGCCCCAGGCACGTGAGAAGCTTAAGTCTCAGTCCCAGCACACACCAAGTGGGCCCCAGAAGTGGATTTCTGCATCATCTATCATAGTTTACTCATTTTCTGTAAACCTAGGTTACTAGTTTACTATTTAAACAACTTTTAGAGACTTATTTTGTGCTTCATGACATTTTCAGATCTGAATTTTATACACTTTGACGGCATGAGTTTCTAAACTCCATTGTTGGGGGTGAGGAGCTCTGCAGCGTCTCAATGAATTAATGCAATTGTTTCTATTTCACTCAAACGTGTGTGTGTTCCTATCTAAGATGTTCATTCGCGCTTAATTGTGAAGGAGGTGATGATCCGTGACACTCATCACCTCCCTCAATCCATGAACGTGTACCTGACAAATACTTTCGTTCTACATCAGATTGAATGAGCGTCTCTTAGCTTCCTTAATCAGAATCTTCGTGGTATAAGCTAGAACTGATGGCGGCCACTCTTGAGAATCCGGAAAGTCTAAACCTTGTTTGTGGTATTCCGAGTAGGATTCAAGGATTGGATGGCTGTGACGAGCTTCAAGCTCGCGATTGCTAGGCGTGATGACAAACGCAAAAGGATCAATGGATTCTATTCCAACATGATCGAGAACCAACAGCTGATTAGCCGTGCTGTGACAGAGCATCTGGACCGTTTTCACTGATTGGATGGGAAGTAGCTACTGACAATGGTGACACCCTACATACAGCTTGCCATGGATGGAACTTTACAAACAATTGAGTTGAATATTACATTGCAGGAATTCGGAGGACAAAGCATCTCCAAAACTCCAACATATTCTCCATTACTGCACAACAAGTAACTATTTCACACTCTTTTATTTTTCTAATAATTCCAACTGATAATTTTAATTAATATCCTGACTAAGACTAATAAAATAAACATAGCTTGCTTCAAACCAATAATCTCCGTGGGATCGACCCTTACTCACGTAAGGTATTACTTGGACGACCCAGTGCACTTGCTGGTTAGTGGTACGAGATCATAAGAAATTTTGATTTTGATATTGGGATTAAGATTTTGTGCACCAAGTTTTTGACGCCATTACCGGGGATTATTCGAGTTTGAACAACTAAAGGTTTATTTTATTTCTTAGATTAGGAATAATTTATTTTTGTTACTATAGAGTCATTAAATTCTGATAGGATAATTTCTTTTCAAAAATTGTTTTTTTCAAAAATACTATTTTTCTTTATCAATTTTTAATTTCTTTTCGTGAGTTTAGTGTCTTGTTCAAAGTTTGGTGTTAATTGCATATTTTATATTTTTCTTTAAATTTTCGAACTTGTGTTCTTTGTTCTTCATTGATCTTCAAGTAGTTCTTGTTTATTTTTCTTGTTTGATCTTAAGTTTTTCTTGTTTTGTGTCTTTCCTTGTTTTTCTTGTGCTTTTTCAAAACATTAACTTTCAAAAATTAAACTTTTATCCATAAAAATAATACATCTTTAAAATACGTTACATTTTTAGCTCAGTTGGTTATAGCGTTGGTTTATGTTCTTAGCAATTGGGCACCTTCTTTTTAAAATCCTTTTTCAAAAATAATTTTTCTTGATTTAATCTTGTGCCAAACTCTAAGTTTGGTGTTCTTTCTTTTGTTCTTGGTGTTCTTGTGAATCTTCAAGGTGTTCTTGAGTTTTTCTTGTGTTTTGATCTTAAAATTTTTAAGTTTGGTGTTCCTTGGTGTTTTCCCTCCAAAAATTTTCGAAAATAAGGAGCATTAGATCTAAAAATTTTAAGTCTTGTGTCTTTTATGTGCTTTTCTCTTTCATCATAAAATTCAAAATTCAAAAAAAAATAAATAAATATATATTTTCTAACTAATTTTAAACAATAATTTCGAAATTTCTATATAAAAATTTCAGATTTCAATTTCAAAATTTTTCAAAAATCTTTATAAAATATTTTCAATTTTTTTATTTTATTCCATTTTTTTATTCCATTTTTATTTTATTTTTATAAAATAAATAATATCAACATACATATCATCTCCCTTGTTCCATCATGGAATTAAGTAGAAATGAACAGTCCAGGAGGACTCTGGGGTCATATGCTAACCCCACTATTGCTTCATATGGGAGTAGTATCTGTATACCCTCCATTGGAGTTAGTAGCTTTGAGTTGAATCCTCAGCTCATTATCATGGTGCAGCAAAGCCGTCAGTATTCTGGTCTTCCACACGAAGAACCTACAGAGTTTCTAGCACATTTTTTGCAAATTGCTGACACAGTACATGATAAGGAAGTAGATCAGGATGTCTACAGATTATTACTGTTTCCATTTGCTGTAAAAGATCAAGCTAAGAGGTGGTTAAATAACCAGCCTAAGAACAGCATAAAAACATGGAAACAGCTGTCAGAAAAATTCCTGAATCACTATTTTCCTCCAAAACGGATGACACAGCTAAGGCTGAGCATCCAAGGCTTCAAACAAGGAGATAATGAATCCCTTTATGATGCCTGGGAGAGATACAGAGAGATGTTGAGAAAATGCCCCTCTGAAATGTTTTCAGAGTGGGTGCAATTAGACATCTTCTACTATGGGCTTACAGAAAGAGCTCAGATTTCTCTAGACCACTCAGCTGGTGGATCTATACATATGAGAAAAACAATTGAAGAAGCTCAAGAGCTCATTGATACAGTTGCCAGAAATCAGCATATGTACCTAAATAGTGAATCTTCCGTGAAAGAAGAAGCTAAAATAGTAACTACTGAACTCAATCTGGTAGATCAAGCTAATGAATTCAATCAGCAGCTGGACTTTCTAACCCAGCAGCTAGCCGAATTCAAGGAAATACTCCAGGAAACAAGAATGGCTAACAGGAATATGGAAGTACAGTTAAAGCAAACAGAAAAGCAACTATCAAAACAAATAACAGAAGAATGCCAAGCAGTTCAATTAAGAAGTGGGAAAATATTAAATACCTCACTTCAAAGCAGCAGGAAGCCAAGAAATGAACAAATGGCTACTCAAAATCCCTCTGAGGACAATCAGAGCCCAGAGAGGAATAATGCTGGCGCTGAACGCCCAGCCCATGCTCATTCCTGGCGTTCAACGCCAGAAACAAGCATGAATGCGGCGTTGAACGCCCAAAGGGAGCATAGTTCTGGCGTTCAGACGCCAGTAACAAATAAGGAGGTGGCATCTAACGCCACTCCAGCTTCCACCCCTGGCATTCAAATGCCAGTGGGGGATCAGTCACATACAAGTGCTGATACCAACCCTTCTAAAAAGGCTTCCCAACCCACTTCTGTAGGTAATAAACCTGCAGCAACTAAGGTTGAGGAATATAAAGCCAAAATACCTTATCCTCAAAAACTCCGCCAAGCGGAACAGGATAAGCAATTTGCCCGCTTTGCAGACTATCTCAGGACTCTTGAAATAAAGATTCTGTTTGCAGAAGCACTTGAGCAAATACCCTCTTATGCTAAGTTCATGAAAGAGATCTTAAGTCATAAGAAGGATTGGAGAGAAACTGAAAAAGTTTACCTCACTGAAGAATGCAGTGCAGTCATTCTGAAAAGCTTACCTGAGAAGCTTAAAGACACCGGGAGCTTTATGATACCATGCACATTAGAGGGTAATTGTACCAAGCAAGCTCTATGTGATCTTGGGACAAGTATCAACCTAATACCTGCATCTATTATCACAAAGCTCGGTTTGACTGAAGAAGTCAAACCAATCCGGATATGTCTTCAACTTACTGATGGCTCCATTAAATACCCATCAGGCGTGATTGAAGACATGATCGTCAAGGTTGGGCCATTTGCCTTTCCTACTGACTTTGTGGTGCTGGAAATGGAGGAGCACAAGAGTGCAACTCTCATTCTAGGAAGACCTTTCCTAGCAACTGGCCGAACCCTCATTGACGTCCAAAAAGGGAAAGTAACCTTGAGAGTCAATGAGGAGGAGTTCAAGTTGAATGTTGTCAAAGCCATGCAACATCCAGACACCCCAAATGACTGCATGAGTGTTGATATTATTGACTCTCTGGTAAGAGAGGTCAATATGGCTGAGAGTCTTGAATCAAAGCTAGAGGACATCTTTAAAGATGTTCAGCCTGATCTGGAGGAATCAGAGAGAATAGTAGAACCTCTGAAAATCCCTCAGGAAGAGGAGAAACCTCCTAAACCCGAGCTCAAACCATTACCACCATCCCTAAAATATGCATTCCTGGGAGAAGGTGATACCTTTCCTGTAATCATAAGCTCTACCTTAGAGCCACAGGAAGAGGAAGCACTAATTCAAGTGCTAAGGACACACAAGACAGCTCTTGGGTGGTCCATCAGTGATCTCAAGGGCATTAGCTCAGCCAGATGCATGCACAAGATCTTACTGGAGGGTGACGCCAAGCCAGTGGTTCAACCACAAAGGCGGCTGAATCCAGCCATGAAGGAGGTGGTGCAGAAAGAGGTCACTAAGTTACTAGAGGCTGGGATTATTTATCCTATTTTTGATAGCCCCTGGGTAAGCCCTGTCCAAGTCGTCCCTAAGAAAGGTGGCATGACAGTGGTTCATAATGAAAAAAATGAACTGGTTCCTACAAGAACAGTTACTGGGTGGCGTATGTGTATTGATTATAGAAGGCTCAATACAGCTACCAGAAAGGATCATTTTCCTTTACCATTCATAGACCAGATGCTAGAAAGACTGGCAGGTCATGAATACTACTGCTTCCTGGATGGATATTCAGGTTATAATCAAATCGCAGTAGATCCAAAAGATCAAGAGAAAACGGCATTCACATGTCCATCTGGAGTATTTGCATACAGAAGGATGCCATTTGGCCTGTGCAATGCACTTGCAACCTTTCAGAGGTGCATGCTCTCAATTTTCTCTGATATGGTGGAAGAATTTCTGGAAGTCTTCATGGATGACTTTTCAGTATTTGGAGACTCATTCAGCTCCTGTCTTAACCATCTAGCACTTGTTCTAAAGAGATGCCAAGAGACTAACCTGGTTTTAAACTGGGAAAAATGCCACTTTATGGTGACTGAAGGAATTTTGTCCTTGGGCACAAAATCTCAAATAAGGGAATAGAGGTGGATCAAGCTAAGGTAGAGGTAATTGAAAAATTACCACCACCTGCCAATGTTAAGGCAATCAGAAGCTTTCTGGGGCATGCAGGATTCTATAGGAGGTTTATAAAGGATTTTTCAAAAATCGCCAAACCTCTGAGCAACCTGCTAGCTGTTGACACGCCATTTGTCTTTGATAAGGAGTGTCTGCAGGCATTTGAGACAATGAAAGCTAAATTGGTCACAGCACCAATCATCTCTGCACCAAACTGGACATTGCCATTTGAACTAATGTGTGATGCCAGTGACCATGCCATTGGCACAGTGTTAGGACAAAGGCATGACAAGCTTCTGCACGTCATTTACTATGCCGGCCGTGTTCTAAATGACGCACAGAAGAATTACACAACCACAGAAAAAGAGCTACTTGCAGTGGTTTACGCCATTGACAAATTCAGATCCTATTTAGTAGGATCAAAAGTGATTGTGTACACTGATCATGCTGCTCTTAAATATCTACTCACAAAGCAGGATTCAAAACCCAGACTTATAAGATGGGTGTTACTTCTGCAAGAGTTTGATATAGAAATAAGAGACAGAAAAGGGACAGAGAATCAGGTAGCAGATCACCTGTCCCGAATAGAACCAGTAGAAGGGGCGTCCCTCCCTCTTACTGAGATCTCTGAAACCTTTCCGGATGAGCAACTCTTTGCCATCCAGGAAGTGCCATGGTTTGCAGATATTGCAAACTACAAGGCAGTAAGGTTCATACCCAAAGCGTACAGTAGGCAGC
This sequence comes from Arachis hypogaea, assembly GCF_003086295.3. Lineage (NCBI taxonomy): Eukaryota > Viridiplantae > Streptophyta > Magnoliopsida > Fabales > Fabaceae > Arachis > Arachis hypogaea. The sequence continues at coordinate 76,405,021 of NC_092041.1, read as the reverse complement.
AATCAAAGAAATTGATCACAGATGCAAAGTACTATCTTTGGGATGAACCATATCTCTTCAAGAGATGTGCAGACGGAGTAATCCGTAGATGTGTGCCTAAGGAAGAAGCGCAGAAGATCCTATGGCACTGCCATGGATCACAGTATGGAGGACATTTTGGAAGTGAGCGAACTGCCACAAGAGTCCTCCAATGTGGCTTCTACTGGCCTACTCTCTATAAAGATTCCCGAGTGTTTGTACTTAATTGTGACAGTTGCCAAAGATCTGGCAATCTGCCTCACAGTTATGCCATGCCTCAACAAGGGATCTTGGAGATTGAGTTGTTTGATGTATGGGGTATTAACTTCATGGGACCTTTCCCACCATCATACTCAAACACTTATATTCTGGTGGCAGTGGATTATGTATCCAAATGGGTGGAGGCTATTGCAACATCCACTAATGACACTAAAACAGTGTTAAAATTCCTCCAGAAACACATCTTCAGCAGATTTGGTACCCCTAGAGTATTAATCAGTGATGGGGGCACTCATTTCTGCAATAAACAGCTTTACTCTGCTTTGGTTCGTTATGGAGTTAGCCACAGGGTAGCTACTCCATATCACCCACAGACTAATGGGCAAGCTGAAGTCTCAAATAGAGAACTTAAAAGAATCCTGGAACAGACTGTAATTAACCGTAGAAGGGATTGGGCAAGAAGCTTGGATGATGCTCTGTGGGCATACAAAACAGCATTCAAGACCCCTATAGGGACCTCTCCATACCAGCTTGTGTATGGAAAGGCATGTCACTTGCCAGTGGAACTGGAATACAAGGCCTACTGGGCAACCAGATTCCTAAACCTTGATGCCAAGTTAGCTGGAGAAAAACAATTGCTCCAGTTAAATGAGCTAGAAGAATTTAGACTCAATGCTTTCGAGAATGCAAAAATTTACAAAGAGAAAGCGAAAAGATGGCATGATAAGAAATTGTCATCCAAAGTCTTTGAGCTGGGGCAGAAAGTTCTGCTATTTAGTTCTAGGCTCAAATTATTCCCCGGGAAATTAAAATCCCGGTGGAGAGGTCCATATGTGATTAAAAGTGTATCACCATATGGATACGTAGAGCTTCAGGATAATGAATCTAACAAAAAGTTCATTGTTAATGGACAGAGAGTTAAACATTATCTTGAAAGCAATTTTGAGCAAGAATGCTCAAAACTGAGACTTGATTAAAAGCTCAGTAATAGTCCAGCTAACGACATTAAAGAAGCGCTTACTGGGAGGCAACCCAGCCATTCACAAAATTTAATTTTATTTGTTTTTACTAATTAATTGATTTTTACAGATATATGTCAGAGTATCTTCAAAAGGTAAAATAGCAATTGATTGAATTCACAGAGTTGCAGGGAAATTTGGAAGCTCACTGGCATGAAAAAGCCAGTAAGAAACGTTTTGGGCGTTGAACGCCCAAAAGAAGCACCCACTGGGCGTTCAACGCCAGTAAGGGTAGCCATCTGGGCGTTAAACGCCAGAAAGGAGCATCTTCTCGGCGTTGAACGCCAGAAAGAAGCATCTTCTGGGCGTTTAACGCCAGATTGATAGCATCCTGGGCGTTCAGAAAAACGCCCAGTGACAAAGGACTTCCTGGTGTTCAACGTCAGAAAGAAGCAACAGCTGGGCGTTGAACGCCCAGGAGAAGCAACAATTGGGCGTTAAACGCCCAAAACATGCAGCAGTTGGGCGTTTAACGCCAGGATGGTGGGGAGGAGGTAAAATTCGTTTTTCTTCAAAAATTTTCTAATTTTTATGTTTCAATTCATGATTTCTTGCATAAACATGTTTCCAAATATCATCCTTCAATTCCAAAAATTTTAATCCTAATTTCTAAAATTCCTAATTTCTGAAATCCCTTTTTCAAAGATTTTACATGCATCTTCATCCATAAAGACAGATGATTTCCAATCCAATCCAACTCTTTTTTTTAAGTTTTTCAAAATTTAATTATCTTTTAAAATCTTTTTCAAATTAAAAAATTTCAGATTTATTTCAGATCTTTTTAAATTATATCCTTTTCTTATCATATTTATCTTTTATAAATCATATCTCTTATCTTATATCTTTTTTTTATTTTCGAATACCCACCCCCTCCCTTTATATTCACTTTCGGCGCCCCTCTCCTCCTCCACCATTCCACACTTGCTCTCCTCTTATCCCTCTTCTCTCTCTTCTTTTGCTTGAGGAAAAGCAAACCTCTAAGTTTGGTGTGCTTATCCGTGATCACTCACTTTGATCATGGCCCCTAAAGGAACACAACCCAACCCAAGAGGCAAGAAAGAGAATACTCCAAAGCCACTTTGGAATCAAGGGAAGTTCTTAACTAAAGAACATTCAGACCATTACTACAAAATAATGAGTCTAAGATCAGTGATCCCGGAAGTCAAGTTCGATATGAAAGAAGATGAATATCCGGAGATCCAAGAACAAATTCGAAACAGGAACTGGGAAATCCTAGCTAATCCTGAAACGAAAGTGGGAAGGAACATGGTTCAGGAGTTCTATGCTAATCTATGGCAGACAGACAGGCAAAGAATAATTGGAGCTGCCCTCTATGACCATCGAACCTTAGTCAGAGGAAAGATTGTTCATACCCATCCTGACAAAATCAGGGAGATCTTTAAGCTTCCTCAACTGACAGATGACCCAGACTCTTTTAATAGGAGAATGATGAGGGTAAATAAAGGCTTGGACTAGATTCTAGAGGATATATGCATCCCTGAAGCCAGGTGGACCACCAGCACGACTGGCATCCCAAATCAACTCAAAAGAGAAGATCTCAAACCAGTAGCCAGAGGCTGGCTGGATTTCATTGGGCGTTCTATATTGTCCACCAGCAACCATTCTGAAGTTACTATTAAAAGAACAGTGATGATTCACTGCATCATGTTGGGAAAAGAAGTAGAAGTCCATCAACTGATCTTGTGTGAACTATACAAAATAGCAAACAGGAATTCCAAGGATGCCATGGCATATCCAAGCTTAATTTCTATGCTCTGCAAAGATGCCGGAGTGAAGATGGGAATAACAGAGTATATCTCAGTTGAGAGGCCAATCACTAGAATATCAATGGACAGATAACAGCTGCAGGATGATCCAATCAAGAGGAGAGCACAGGAAGTCCTCCCAGAACTCCCTCAATTCGAATATTGGGAACATCTTGAGGCATCTATTTCCAAATTGCAAGAAGCTATGAACCAAATAAAGGAAGAACAGAACAATCAAAGTAGCATGCTTTGCAAACTGCTTAAGGAACAAGAAGAGCAAGGGCGTGATTTAAGGGAGTTGAAGCGCCAGAAATTAATCCTTGAAGGACCAAGCACCCCACAAATCAGAGGAACATCTACTTCTCATAACACAGGTTGTTGAGTTCTAAATTTAGCTTTAACTCTGTGATAATGTTATTATAGAAATTTAGCTTAGGAGATATATAGTAGTAGTAGTAGTAGTAATTAGTATATCTATTCTGGTTTTATTCCCAATTAAGTTATAATTTATTTTTCTCATCATCATCAGACATCAATAAAATAGTAGATAATTAGAATAAAGAAGTAATTTATTTTTCGAGTTCTTAATAATAAAAATTATAATTAACTATATGTGGTGGCAATACTTTTTGTTCTCTGAATGAATGCTTGAACAGTGCATAATTTTTATCTTGAATTTTATAAATATTGGCACCTGAAAGAATGAGGAACACGAAAAATACTATTGATGATCTGAAAAATCATGAATTTGATTCTTGAAGCAAGAAAATGCAGTGAAAAAAAAATTATTACAAGGAATCATTGGATTAAGAAAAGGATCCAAGGCTTTGAGCATCAGTGGATAGGAGGGCCCATGGAAGTAGTTCCAGGCCTAAGCGGCTAAATCAAGCTGTCCCTAACCATGTGCTTGTGGCATGCAGGTCCAAATGAAAAGTTTGAGACTGAGTGGTTAAAGTCGTGATCCAAAGCAAAAGAGTGTGCTTAAGAGCTCTGGACACCTCTAACTGGGGAATCTAGCAAAGCTGAGTCACAATCTGAAAAGGTTCACCCAGTCATGTGTCTGTGGCATTTATGTATCCGGTGGTAATACTGGAAAACAAAGTGCTTAGGGCCACGGCCAAGACTCATAAAGTAACTGTGTTCAAGAATCAACATACTCCACTAGGAGAATCAATAATACTATCTGAATTCTGAGTTCCTATGGATGCCAATCATTCTGAATTTCAAAGGATAAAGGGAGATGCCAAAACTATTCAGAAACAAAAAGCTACAAGCCCTGCTCATCTAATAAGAATCTGAGCTCCATTTAAAACTCTTAGATATTATTACTTCTTAATTTCTTTTCATCCTATTTTATTTATCTAGTTGCTTGAGGACAAGCAACAGTTTAAGTTTGGTGTTGTGATGAGCGGATATTTTATACGCTTTTTGGGGGTAATTTCATGTAGATTTTAGTATGTTTTAATTGATTTTTAGTAGAATATAATTAGTTTTTAGGCAAAAATCATATTTCTGGACTTTACTAGTTTGTGTGTTTTTCTGTGATTTCAGGTATTTTCTAGCTGAAATTGAGGGAGCTGAGCAAAAATCTGAGTTAGGCTGAAAAAGGACTGTTGATGCTGTTGGATCCTGATCTCCCTGCACTCGAAATGGATTTTCTGGAGCTACAAGAGTCCAATTGGCACTTTCTCAACGGCGTTGGAAATTATACATCCAGGGCTTTCCAGCAATATATAATAGTCCATACTTTACGCGAAGATAGATGACGTAAACTGGCGTTCAACGCCAGTATCATGCTGCTGTCTGGCGTCCAGCGCCAAAAACAGGTTACAAGTTGGAGTTCAACGCCAGAAATAGGTTACAACCTGGCGTTGAACGCCCAAACAGCCCCAGGCACGTGAGAAGCTTAAGTCTCAGCCCCAGCACACACCAAGTGGGCCCCAGAAGTGGATTTCTGCATCATCTATCATAGTTTACTCATTTTCTGTAAACCTAGGTTACTAGTTTACTATTTAAACAACTTTTAGAGACTTATTTTGTACCTCATGACATTTTCAGATCTGAATTTTATACACTTTGACGGCATGAGTTTCTAAACTCCATTGTTGGGGGTGAGGAGCTCTGCAGCGTCTTAATGAATTAATGCAATTGTTTCTATTTCACTCAAACGTGTGTGTGTTCCTATCTAAGATGTTCATTCGCGCTTAATTGTGAAGGAGGTGATGATCCGTGACACTCATCACCTCCCTCAATCCATGAACGTGTACCTGACAAATACTTCCGTTCTACATCAGATTGAATGAGCGTCTCTTAGCTTCCTTAATCAGAATCTTCGTGGTATAAGCTAGAACTGATGGCGGCCACTCTTGAGGATCCGGAAAGTCTAAACCTTGTCTGTGGTATTCCGAGTAGGATTCAAGGATTGGATGGCTGTGACGAGCTTCAAGCTCGCGATTGCTAGGCGGATGACAAACGCAAAAGGATCAATGGATTCTATTCCAACATGATCGAGAACCAACAGCTGATTAGCCGTGCTGTGACAGAGCATCAGAACTGTTTTCACTGAGAGGATGGGAAGTAGCCACTGACAATGGTGACACCCTACATACAGCTTGCCATGGATGGAACTTTACAAACAATTGAGTTGAATATTACATTGCAGGAATTCGGAGGACAAAGCATCTCCAAGACTAATAAAATAAACATAGCTTGCTTTAAACCAATAATCTCCATGGGATCGACTCTTACTCACGTAAGGTATTACTTGGACGACCCAGTGCACTTGCTGGTTAGTGGTACGAGATCATAAGAAATTTTGATTTTGATATTGGGATTAAGATTTCGTGCACCAGCTACATCCCATCCTCTCAGTGAAAAAGGTCCAAATGCTCTATCACGGCACGGCTAATCATCTGTCGGTTCTCGATCATGTCGAGGTAGAATCCCTTGATTCTTTTGCATTTGTCATCACGCCCAACAATCGCGAGTTTGAAGCTCGTCACAGTCATTCAATCCCCGAATCCTACTCGGAATACCACAGACAAGGTTTAGACTTTCTGGATTCTCATGAATGCCGCCATCAATTCTAGCTTATACCACGAAGACTCTGATCTCACAGAATGCAAGGCTCGGTTGTCAGGCGAGGGCAACCATGCGTCGTGCATTAGGAATCCAAGAGATACACACTCTAGCTTTCGCTTGTAGAACGGAAGTGGTTGTCAGGCACACATTCATAGGGACGGATGATGATGAGTGTCATGGATCATCACATCCATCAGGTTGAAGTACGAGTAGTATCTTAGAACAGAAATAAGATTGAATTTGAATAAAAGATATTAGTAATTGCATTAAAACTCGAGGTACAGCAGAGCTCCACACCCTTAATCTATGGTGTGTAGAAACTCCACCATTGAAAATACATAAGTGATGAAGGTTCAGGCATGGACGATTGGCCAACCCCCAAAACGTGATCACAGGATCGAAAATACAATTCAGGATCCCAGATCGGTCAAAAGACACTGAATACAATTGTAAAATGTTCTATTTATACTAAACTAGCTACTAGGGTTTATAGAAGTAAGTAATTGATGCAGAAATCCACTTCCAGGGCCCACTTGGTGTGTGCTTGGGATGAGCTTGAGCTTTACACGTGTAGAGGCTTCTTTTGGAGTTGAACGCCAAGTTCTAACGTGTTTTTGGCATTCAACTCTGGTTCGTGACGTGTTTCTGGCGTTTGACTCCAGAATGCAACATGGAACTGGCGTTGAGCGCCAGTTTATGTCGTCTAATCTCGAATAAAGTATGTACTATTACATATTGCTGGAAAGCTCTGGATGTCTGCTTTTCAACGCCATTGAGAGCGTACCATTTAGAGTTCTGTAGCTCCAGAAAATCCATTTTGAGTGCAGGGAGGTCAAAATCCAACAGCATCAGCAGTCCTTTGTCAGCCTTTTATCAGAGTTTTGCTCAGGTCCCTCAATTTCAGTCAGAAAGTACCTGGAATCACAGAAAAACACACAAACTCATAGTAAAGTCCATAAATGTGAATTTAGCATAAAAACTAATGAAAACATCCCTAAAAGTAGCTTGATCCTACTAAAAACTACCTAAAAACAATGCCAAAAAGCGTATAAATTATCCGCTCATCACAACACCAAACTTAAATTATTGCTTGTCCCCAAGCAACTGAAAATCAATTAGGATAAAAAGAAGAGAATATAATATAAATCCCAAAATATCAATGAATATTAATTCTAATTAGATGAGCGGGACTTGTAGCTTTTTGCTTCTGAACAGTTTTGGCATCTCACTTTCTCCTTTGAAGTTCAAAATGATTGGCATCTATAGGAACTTAGAATTTCAGATAGTGTTATTGATTCTCCTAGTTAAGTTTGTTGATTCTTGAACACAGCTACTTTTATGAGTCTTGGCCATGACCCTAAGCACTTTATTTTCCAGTATTACCACCGGATACATAAATGCCACAGACACATAGCTGGGTGAACCTTTTCAGATTGTGACTCATCTTTGCTAAAGTCCCCAGTTAGAGGTGTCCAGAGTTCTTAAGCACACTCTTTTTGCTTTGGATCACGACTTTAACCACTCAGTCTCTAGCTTTTCACTTGGACCTGCATGCCACAAGCACATGGTTAGGGACAACTTGATTTAGCCACTTAGGCCTGGATTTTATTTCCTTGGGCCCTCCTATCCATTGTTGCTCAAAGCCTTGGATTGTTTTTACCCTTGCCTTTTGGTTTTAAGGGCTATTGGCTTTTTCTGCTTGCTTTTTTTTTTCTTTCTAATTTTTTTTCGCCATATTATTATTTTTTTTCCGCAAGCTTTTACTTTTTCACTGCTTTTTCTTGCTTCAAGAATCAATTTTCATGATTTTTCAGATTGTCAATAACATTTTCTTTGTTCATCATTCTTTCAAGAGCCAACAATTTTAACATTCATAAACAACAAGATCAAAATTATGCACTGTTCAAGCATTCATTCAGAAAACAAAAAGTATTGTCACCACATCAATATAATTAAGCTAAATTCAAGGATAATTTCGAAATTCATGTACTTCTTGTTCTTTTGAATTAGAAACATTTTTCATTTAAAAGAGGTGAAGAATTTATGGAATTATTCATAGCCTTAAGACATAGTTACTGAATACTAATGATCATGAAGTAGAGACACAAAACATAAACACACATATAGCATAAAAATCAAAAAACAGAGAAATAAGAACAAGGAATGAGTCCACCTTAGTGATGGTGGCGTCTTCTTCTTGAAGGACTAATGATGTCCTTGAGCTCTTCTATGTCTCTTCCTTGCCTCTGTTGCTTGATCCCTAGTGATTTTGGTGCTCCTATCCTTAGTTGCTCCCAATAATTGTGTGGAGGAAAATGTATCCCCTGAGGTATCTCAGGGATTTCTTGATTTGCAGTCAAATGCTCTACTACTGAGCTGTTGATCCTTGAGATGAATCTCTCCATCTCTCATGACTCAGAGGTGGAAGCTTTTGTCTTCCCTTTTCTCTCTTCTTTTTTTGAGGTTTCTCTGGCCTTAGGTGCCATCAATGGTTATGGAAAAACAAAAAAGCTATGCTTTTGTCACACCAGACTTAGAATGTTGCTCGCCCTCGAGCAAAAGAAGAAAGAAGAGAAGAAGAAGAAGAAGAGGATATGGAGGAGAGGGAGAGAGGTCTGTATTCGGCCATGTAGGGTGGGTTTGGGTGGGAAAGAGATGATGGATGTGAGTGGTGAAGAGATAATGGGGAAGAGAGTTATTGGATTGTGTGAAAAAGAGAGAGAAGGTGAGTTGAGGTAGGAAGGGATCCTGTGGGGTCCACAGAAATCTTGAGGTGTCAAGGATTATCATCCCTACACCAATGAGGCGTGTAAAACACCCTCTGCATACAATCCTGGCGTTTAATGCCAGATTGATGCTTGTTTCTGGCGTTAAACGCCAGTTCCATGCTTGTTTTGGGCGTTCAACGCTAGTCTGCAGCATGTTTCTAGCGTTGAACGCCTCCTCAGTGTGCAATCCTGACATTTAAACGTCAAATTGCTGCATGTTTCTGGCGTTCAACGCCATATCCATGCTCTGTTCTGGCTTTGAACGCCAGCTAGATGCTCCTTACTAGCGTTTAAACGCCAGTAAGACCTTCCTCCAGGGTGTGCTTTTTTCTTCTGCTATTTTTGATTTTATTTTTAATTTTAGTATTTATTTTGTGACTCCACATAATCATGATCCTAATAAAACATAAAAGAAAAATAAAAATAAAAATAGAATTAGATAAATAAAAATTGGGTTGCCTCCCAATAAGCACTTCTTTAATGTCAATAGTTTGACAGTGGGCTCTCATGGAGCCTCACAGGTGATCAGGTCAATATTGTAGACTTCCAACACCAAACTTAGAGTTTGAATGTGGGGATTCAACACCAAACTTAGAGTTTGGCTGTGGCCTCCCAATACCAAACTTAGAGTTTGATTGTGAGGGCTTTGTTTGACTTTGTACTGAGAGAAGCTTTTCATGCTTCCTATCTATTGTTAAAGAAGAACACCCTTGGGTCTTAAACACAAGGTAGTCCCCATTCAATTGAAGGACTAATTCTCCTCTGTTAACATCTATCACAGCTCCTACTATGGCTAGGAAAGGTCTTCCAAGGATGATGCATTCATCCTCCTCCTTCCTAGTGTCTAAGATTATGAAATCAGCAGGGATGTAAAGGCCTTCAACCTTTACCAACACGTCCTCTACCAATCCATATGCCTGTCTTACTGACTTATCTGCCATTTTTAATGAGAATATGGCAGGCTATACCTCAATGATCCCCAGCTTCTCCATTACAGAGAGTTGCATAAGATTTATGCTTGACCCCGGGTCACACAGAGCCTTTTCAAAGGTCATGGTGCCTATGGTACATGGTATTAAGAATTTACCAGGATCTTGTTTCTTTTGAGGTAAAGTTTGCTGAACCCATGTATCTAGTTCACCAATGAGCAAGGGAGGTTCACCTTCCCAAGTCTCATTACCAAACAACTTGGCATTCGGCTTCATGATAGCTCCTAGATATTTAGCAACTTGCTCTCCAGCTACATCTTCATCTTCTTCAGAGGAAGAATAGTTTTCAGAGTTTATGAATGGCAGAAGGAGGTTTAATGGGATCTCTATGGTCTCTATATGACCTTCAGATCCCTTTGGGTCCTCAATAGGGAGCTCTTTCTTGCTTGAGAGACGTCCCATGAGGTCTTCCTCATTGGGATTCATGTCCTTTCCTTCCTCTCTAGGTTCGGCTATGTTGATTATGTCAATGGCCTTGCACTCTCTTTTTGGATTCTCTTCAGTATTGCTTGGGAGAGTACTAGGAGGAGTTTCAGTGACTTTCTTACTCAGCTGGCCCACTTGTGCCTCCAAATTTCTAATGGAGGACCTTGTTTCACTCATGAAACTTAAAGTGGCCTTAGACAGATCAGAGACTATGTTTGCTAAGTTAGAGGTGCTCTGCTCAGAAGTCTCTGTCTGTTGCTGAGAAGATGATGGAAAAGGTTTTCTATTGCTAAACCTGTTTCTTCCACCATTATTAAAGCATTGTTGAGGCTTTTGTTGATCCTTCCATGAGAAATTTGGATGATTTCTCCATGATGAATTATAGGTGTTTTCATAAGGTTCACCCATATAATTTACCTCTGCTATTGCAGGGTTCTCAGGATCATAAGCTTCTTCTTCAGAAGATGCCTCTTTAGTACTGTTGGATGCATTTTGCCATCCATTCAGACTTTGAGAAATCATGTTGACTTGCTCAGTCAACATTTTGTTCTAAGCCAATATGGCATTTAGAGCATCAATTTCAAGAACTACCTTCCTTTGAGGCGTCCCATTATTCACGGAATTCCTCTCAGAAGTGTACATGAACTGGTTATTTGCAACCATGTCAATAAGTTCTTGAGCCTCTGCAGGTGTCTTCTTTAGGTGAATGGATCCACCTGCAGAATGGTTCAGTGACATCTTAAAGAACTCAGATAGACCATAATAGAATATATCTATCATGGTCCATTCTGAAAACATGTTAGAAAGACATCTTTTGGTCATCTGCTTGTATCTTTCCCAAGCTTCATAGAGGGATTCAACATCGTTTGAAGGTCTGAACATCCAGTCTAAGCTTGCTCAGCTTTTGAGGAGGAAAGAACTTAGCCAAGAAGGCTGTGACTAGCTTATCCCAGGAGTCCAGGCTCTTTTTAGGTTGAGAGTCCAACCATGCTCTAGCTTTGTCTCTTACAGTAAAAGGAAAAAATATGAGCCTGTAGACTTCAGGATCTACTCCATTAGTCTTAACAGTCTCACAGATCTACAAGAACTCAGTCAAGAACTGGTAGGGATCTTCTGATGAAAGTCCATGAAACTTGCAGTTCTGTTGCATTAGAGCAACTAATTGAGGTTTCAGCTCAAAATTGTTTGCTCCAATGGCAGGAATTGAGATGCTTCTTCCATCAAACTTGGACGTAGGTGCAGTATAATCACCAAGCATCCTTCTTGCATTATTGTTGTTGGGTTCGGCTGCCATCTCCTTTTCTTGTTCAAAAAATTCAGCAAGGTTGTCTCTGGATTGTTGTAATTTAGCTTCTCTTAATTTCCTCTTCAGAGTCCTTTCAAGTTCTGGATCAGCTTCAACAAGAATGCCTTTTTTCTTGTTCCTGCTCATGTGAAGGAGAAGAGAACAGAAAAAGAAGAGGAATCCTCTATGTCACAGTAAAGAGGTTCCTTTATTGTTAGTAGAAGAAGAAAGGGAATAAAGAAAGGAGAATCCAAACACAAGGGTGAGGATATGGGCAGTGATTTGAGATGAAGAGAAGTATTAGTAAATGAATGAATAAATAGAATAAGATTAGAGAGAAGTTTTTGAAAACAATTTTGAAAAGGAGTTAATGATTTTCAAAAATTAAGATAAAAAATAAAATTAAAATAAAAATTTAAAATAATTAATTAATTAAAAAGAATTTTTGAAAAAGAGGGAGGTATTTTTGAAAATTGGAGAGAGAAAAGTTGTTAGGTGGTTTTAAAAAAGATAACAAACAAACAAAAGTTAATTGGTTAGTTTGAAAAAGATTTGAAAATCAAATTTGAAAAGATAAGAAGATAAGAAGATATTTTGAAATCAAATTTTTGAAAAAGATAAAATTTTAAAAAAGATCTGATAAAAAGATATGATTAAAAAGATATGGTTGGAAAAGATTTAATTTTTAAAATTAAAATTAATTACTTGACCAACAAGAAACTAAAAGATATAATTCTAGAATTTAAAGATTGAACCTTTCTTAACAAGAAAGTAACAAACTTCAAATTTTTGAATCATTCATATTAATTGTTAGCATAATTTTCAAAAATAAAGATAAAATTAAGAAAAAGATTTTTTGAAAAATATTTTAAAGAATTTTTGAAAATCATTAAGAAAAATGAAAAAGATTTGATTTTTGAAAAAGTTTTGAAAAAGATAAGATTTTTAAAATTTGAAAATTTGATTTGACTTACAAGAAACAACTAATTTTAAAAATTTTTGACTAAGTCAACTCAAATTTTCAAAATTTTGAGAGAAAAAGGAAAAGATATTTTTTTTATTTTTGAATTTTTAATTATGAGAGAGAAAAATATAAAAAATGACTCACAACATGAAAATTATGAATCAAAACACATGATGCATGCAAGAACACTATGAATGTCAAGATGAACATCAAGAACACTTTGAAGATCATGATGAACATCAAGAACATATTTTTGAAAATTTTTTATGCAAAGAAAACATGCAAGACACCAAACTTAGAAATCTTTCATGTTTAGATATTATGAATGCAAAAATGCACATGAAAAACAACAAAAGATACAAAACAAGAAAACATCAAGATCAAACAAGAAGACTTACCAAGAACAACTTGAAGATCATGAAGAACACTATGAATGCATGAATTTTCAAAAAATGCATAAATTTTTAGAAAAATGCAATTGACACCAAACTTAAAGGTTGACTCAAGACTCAAACAAGAAACACAAAATATTTTTGATTTTTTTGATTTTATTATTTTTTCGTATTTTATTTTATATTTTTTGAAAAACATATAAGGAAAAAGGAAGTAATGAATTCAAAGTCCTCAATCAAAATCCCAAGAATCATACCAGTTTAGTCTAAAGCTTGATGGCCAGCCAAGCTTCAACATACCATTTTGAAACTCTAGAATTCATTCTTAAAAACTCTAAAGGATTTTTCGAAAATAGAGGGAGAAAATTTTTTTGAAAGATTTTTGAAAATTTTTTTTTGAAAATGAATGAATAGAAAATTACCTAATCTGAGCAACAAGATGAACCGTCAGTTGTTCAAACTCGAACAATCCCCGGCAACGGCGCCAAAAACTTGGTGGACGAAATTGTGATTCATACTTAAATTGTTGTTTGAAATTGATTCCCCAGTAATGGCCTCAAAAACTTGGTGCTCAATACCATGGTCTAAACATAATTTCACAACTTCGCTCAACTAACCAGCAAGTGTACTGGGTCGTCCAAGTAATAAACCTTACGTGAGTAAGGGTCGATCCCACAAAGATTGTTGGTATGAAGCAAGCTATGATCATCTTGTAAATCTCAGTCAGGAGGATAATAAATGGTTATGGAGTTTTCGAATAATAATAATAAATAAACTGAAAATAAGGATAGAAATACTTATATAGATCATCGATGGGAATTTCAGATAGGCGTATGAAGATGCTGTGCACCTTCTGAATCTCTGCTTTCCTACTGCCTTCATCCAATCCTTCTTACTCCTTTCCATGGCAAGCTGTATGTAGGGCATCCCCGTTGTCAATGGCTACATCCCATCCTCTCAGTGAAAAAGGTCCAAATGCTCTGTCACGGCACGGCTAATCATCTGTCGATTCTCGATCATGTCGGAGTAGAATCCCTTGATTCTTTTGTGTTTGTCATCACGCCCAACAATCGCGAGTTTGAAGCTCGTCACAGTCATTTAATCCCGGAATCATACTCGGAATACCACAGACAAGGTTTAGTCTTTCTGGATTCTCATGAATGCCGCCATCAATTCTAGCTTATACCACGAAGACTCTGATCTCACGGAATGGAAGGCTCGGTTGTCAGGCAAGGGCAACCATGCGTCGTGCATCAAGAATCCAAGAGATACACACTCTAGCTTTCGCTTATAGAACGGAAGTGGTTGTCAGGCACGCGTTCATGGGGACAGATGATGATGAGTGTCACGGATCATCACATCTATCAGGTTGAAGTACGAGTAGTATCTTAGAATAGAAATAAGATTGAATTTGAATAAAAGATAGTAGTAATTGCATTAAAACTCGAGGTACAGCAGAGCTTCACACCCTTAATCTATGATGTGTAGAAACTCCACCGTTGAAAATACATAAGTTATGAAGGTTCAGGCATGGCCGAATGGCCAGCCCCCAAAACGTGATCACAGGATCGAAAATATAGTTCAGGATCCAGGATCGGTCAAAAGACACTGAATACAATTGTAAAATGTTCTATTTATACTAAACTAGCTACTAGGGTTTATAGAAGTAAGTAATTGATGCAGAAATCCACTTCCAGGGCCCACTTGGTGTGTGCTTGGGCTGAGCTTGAGCTTTACACGTGTAGAGGCTTCTTTTGGAGTTGAATGCCAAGTTGTAACGTATTTTTGGCGTTCAACTTTGGTTCGTGACGTGTTTCTGGCGTTTGACTCCAGAATGCAACATGGAACTGGCGTTGAGCGCCAGTTCATGTCATCTAATCTCGAATAAAGTTTGAACTATTATATATTGTTGGAAAGCTCTGGATGTCTTCTTTCCAACGCCGTTGAGAGCGCGCCATTTGGAGTTCTGTAGCTCCAGAAAATGCATTTGGAGTGTAGGGAGGTCAGAATCCAACAGCATCAGCGGTCCTTTGTCAGCCTTTTATCAGAGTTTTGCTCAGGTCCCTCAATTTCAGCCAGAAAGTACCTGAAATCACAGAAAAACACACAAAGTCATAGTAAAGTCAAGAAATGTGAATTTATCATAAAAACTAATGAAAACATCCCTAAAAGTAGCTAGATCCTACTAAAAACTACCTAAAAATAATGTCAAAAAGCGTATAAATTATCCGCTCATCACTGCCCAACATGAAACTTAGAATTGATGTTTGTGGGCTTAGTGAAGCTCTACACTGAAAGAGATGGCTAGAACACTAAGTGTTACACAATTATCTCTCTTTTCTCAGATAGAGAATTGGGGTGAGGCATCTTGAATAAGATGTGATTCTGCTCAAGTTGTAGAATCAGTTCTCCCTTAGCTACATAAATGATAGCATTGGCAGTAGCTAGGAAAAGTCTTCCAAGGATGACAGAGTCATCTTCTTCTTCCCCAGTGTCCAAGACTATGAAGTTTGCAGGGATGTAGTGGTCTTCAACCTTCACAAAGATATCCTCTACCCAGCCATATGGCTTCTTCATTGACTTGTCTACCATCTCTAATGAGATGTTTGCAGCTTATACCTCAAAGATTCCCAGTTTCTCCATTTCAAAGAGTGGCATGAGGTTTATGCTTGATCCTAGGTCACACAAAGCCTTCTCAAAGGTCATGGTGCCTATGGTACAAAGAATCAGGAATCATCCAAGATCTGGTGTAGCCTCTGCTAAACCAAAGCATTTAGTTCTTTGGTAAGCAGTGGAAGTTCTTCCTCCAGAGGCTTTGTACCAAATAACTTTGCAGTCAGCTTCATGAGAGCTCCTAGGTACCGAGCAACTTGCTCTTCCCTAGTGTCTTCATCCTCATCAGAAGATGAGTTTTCATCAGAACTCATGCATTATAGAAGTGCATGCAAAGGAACTTCTATAGTCTCTACATGAGCCTTGGCTTCCTTTAGTTCTTGGATAGGGATTTCTTGAGTAGGTATTGAGCACTCAGAGGGGGTACCATCACTGGCGTTCAACGCCAGCTCTGGTGACTATTTAGGCATTGAACGCCCATGATACATACCCTTACTGGCGTTAAATGCTAGTTCCCTTACCAATTTGGGCGTTGAATGCCCAGCAGGGATGTCCTTGCTGGCGTTCAACACCAGTTTCCTTGTCTGTTTACGCGTTGAACGCCCAGTGAGGGCTTTTTCACTGGCATTCAGCGCCAAAGTTCCTGCTTGTTTGGGTGTTGAACGCCCAGCCAGTGTTCCCTGGCTGACGTTCAATGCCAGCTCTGATGCCAGGATGGGTGTTGAACGTCCAGTAAGGGCTTCTTCATTGGCATTCAGCGGCAGGCTATCAGCTAGTTTGGGCATTGAATGCCCAGCGAGATCTTCCTCCCTAGCGTTCAATGCCTTCCTGATCTCTCTAGACTCGGCCTCAGCTTCAATGTTGATGGCCTTGCACTCTTCTCTTGGATTCACCTCAGTATTACTAGGAAGAGTGTCAGGAGGAGTCTCAGGGATCCTCTTGCTCTGGTGACCAACTTGTACCTCCAGATTTTTTATAGAGGACCTTTTTCCAGTTATGAAACTTTGAGTGGTCTTAGAAGGGTTGGAAACTATAGCAACTAAGTCAGAAAGGCTCTGCTTAGGGGTTTCCATGTTCCTTTGAGAAGATGGGAATGGTGGTATGTTGTTGAACCTATTCTGGGTTCTTCCACCATGATTACTACTAAAGCCTTGTTGAGGCTTCTGTTGATCCTTCCATGAAAAGTTAGGATGGTTCCTCCATGAGGGGTTATAGGTGTTTCCATAGGGTTCTCCCATGTAATTCACCTCCTCGATGGTGGGTTGATCAGGATCATAAGCTTCTACTTTAGAAGAAGCTTCTTGAGTGCTGCCATATGCAACTTGCATTCCAGTCAAATACTGAGAGATCATATTGACCTGCTGGGTCAAGATCTTGTTCTGAGCCAATATGGCATTCAAAGTGTCAAGTTCAAGAACTCCTTTCTTCTAAAGTACCCGTTACTTATAGGGTTTCTTTCAAAAGTGTACATGAACTGGTTGTTTGCAACCATGTCAATGAGTTCTCTTGTCTCTTCAGGTGTTTTCTTCAAGTGGAGTGATCCACCAGCAGAGTTATTCAATGACATCTTGGATATCTCAGAAAGGCCATCATAGAGGATATCTAATATTGTCCAGTCTGAGATCATGTTGGGAGGACATCTTCTGATAAGTTGGTTGTACCTCTCCCAAGCTTCATAGAAGGATTCACCCTCTTTTTGTCTAAAGGTTTGAACTTCCACCCTAAGTTTGCTCAACTTTTGAGGTGGAAAGAACTTGGTCAAGAATGCATTGACCACCTTCTCCCATGTGTCGGGACTCTTTTTAGGTTGAGAATCTAGCCACAATCTAGCTCCGTCTCTTATAGAAAAAGGATAGAGCATAAGTTTATAGACCTCAGAACTCACTCCATTGGTCTTGTCTGTGTCACATATCTGCAAGAAGTCAGATAAGAATTTATTTGGATCTTCCTGTAGAAGTCCATGGTACTGGCAGTTCTGTTGAACTAAGGTCACTAATTGAGGTTTCAGCTCAAAGTTGTTAGCTTCAATGGCAGGTGTTCCGAGGGTTACCTGAAACTGTAGGTCGATCTCGGACGAGATCTCCTTTACTGATCGGAGCTGTGATGTCTGACTTGTTGGACTTGGTGGTGGTGCTGATCCTTCGTCACCGGAGGGTGGAAGTACCTGCAAGGGACTCCGATGCTTAAGTTAGCAAGGGTATTAAGCAGGTTTTTAGTAGAATCAGAGTATGAGTTATACCTAGGTACTCCAGTGTATTTATAATGGTGTTGAGCGACCTTCTTAAATAAGATAAGTTAGTTATCTTATCTTATCTTTGAGTGAGGTCATCTTATCTTCAAGGGAACCGCCCTTCTCTCTATAGGCTTAGGCTGCCTCTAGATTTGGGTCGTGTTTCTCTATTTGGGCCCTTTTTTGGGCTTCCCTGGCAATTTGGCCGAGCTCTTTGAGAAGAGGTCGGATAGTCTGACCCTAAGAGGTCGGTTGCTTTATCGCCAAACATCCTGGGTCAGACAGCTTAACTCGGGATATGAACAGTGCCCCTGCTCGAGCTCGGTCTTTATTCTGAAGGTTGAGTCTTAGTTTTAGGATTTCGAACCTTCTCAGGTGAAGCCGAACTCAAGCATTTTGTCAATTTTATCTTTGTAGAGTTTCTTTTTTGAATGCGGAGTGTTTCCTCTTTCGTTTCCTCTAAAAATGCGTGCTTTTGTATTAGCGTCCTAGCCTTGGGAATGTGCGAGGGTTTTAATGCCCTCATGAATTGGTTTTTAATGCCCCGTTTCTCTTGCTTCTTTTATTTTTACACACAGAAAAAGTTTTTCCTCTTCTCTGTAACTTCTCCTTTTCTTTCTCACTTTTCTGTTTTCGCCTGTTTTCTGCATTTTCGCGTTTCTCCTTGCGACGTTGTTTGGTGATTGTAGGTGCTTTCTTTGCTCTCGATGGCAATTCCTGATTTCCTCATTTTTGACTTCCTTCCGTACTCTTCTCCCTTTTCAGGTTGGTTCATGTTTTCTTTTTTGCATTGTTCTATTTCCTGGTAAAGTAGGGTTTTTACTTGAGTGTATGTTTGAAAAGCTTGAACCTTTTTGCATTTCTATACTTTTTATCACTATGATTTCTGGTTTTCTCTTTTCTGGCATTTCCTTGATGGTTGAAGCTTCTAGGGTTTTCCATGTTGTTGCCTGTTTCTGTATAGATGGCTTGTTTAATTTTGAAGAAAGATTTGTGTTTTTGACAATTTTTCCGCTTTGCCATGTTTTTGCTGTTTGATAGTTCTCTTTGCTGGTAGACTAAAACTGTAATTTGAGAGGTGGCTATTTTGATGACTTTATTCAGTTTGTGGCCTTTCAGAGTGTCATTTTTGTTGAAATAGAGACTTTATCTTCCTGTTGGGAAGTGTAGAGATATAGACTTGTAGATTTTCCTAAGTCCTTATTCTACCTCCAAAGGATGCCCCTGGATCTTTTTGGAGTGGGTCCTGGGGTTTCCTTTTGTTGCTTTGCCTGGCTTCTTGACACCTATATGCTTTAGTTTTGAATTGTCTCCATTTATGCCCGAGTTGTTTACTTAGTGTGTCGAGATGTTTTTGAGTAATCCAATCTTCTTTTCTTCTTGTAGGACTAGTTGACCTCATGTCTTCTCGCAAAAATATTGTTGAGACGTCTTCCCAAGTCCCTGAGGGCATGGCTGATTAGGTGGATTCTATGGTCCTTTTGTGTGTTTCGTTAGTTGATTCAGAGTTTTGTCAGCAACTTAGGCAATTTCATAAGATTTGTGGCAACGGTAGCCATGAGAGGAATTATGAGCTCGTGTCTCTAACTTCTGAGGAAAGTGTTTGTTTTTCTACCCGAATTGCTGGAGAGCGCCCCTTTTTCTATGCCTACGACTTCTTTTTTAGTCAAATGAATATTACTCTTCCTTTTACCTCTTTTGAGACCAACCCTGTTATGGTCCTGTAATGTAGCTCCATCCCAACTTCACCCCAATTCCTGGGGTTTTATAAAAATTTTTCAGCTGCTGTGTCATGAGTTTGGTATCCCTGCTTCACAATCTCTCTTCTTTTATCTTTTCGTCTTGACAAAGCCTGGTGTAGTGAAGAAGAAAGCCGCTTGGGTTTCTTTCTGAGCTTCCCAGGGGAAAAAGGTTTTTTCCATGTTTGATGAATCTTTTCGCAATTTCAAAAATTACTTTTTTAGGGTCCGAGCTATTGAAGGAGCCTGGCCCTTCTTTCTGGGTGAAAATGATGAGCCCACTTTTCCTTTAGATTGGCAAAAGAATGTAATGGTTTCTAGATATGCGTGGGCGATGTTAGATGAGGCTGAGCAAGCTTTTGTGACTGTGCTGGAAGAAAACTGGGGTCAGCCCCCCATCTCGATACAAAGAAATTTTTAGCGAACCCTTCTCTCCTCCGAGCTGAGCTGGGTAGTCTTCAATTCTTCTTTTTGGTTTTGCTTATTTTGTCGAGTTTGTCTCTTATAAGATCTTTTTCTGACTCGTATCTTGGTTTCCTGTTGTGATGTTTGCTTGCAGATATGATTAAAAACAACGAATCCATGAAGGCCTTTAAAAGGGCGAGGAAAGCTACTGCAGCTCAGAATGCCTCGGCCAAGGCGGCCGGGGAGGGGTCTTCTTAGGTTTCATCGAAGCCTTTAGTTGCGAGTTCTCTTGGGCCGAGGAGGGTTATCCCTACTCCTCGGGTTCGTTTGGTTGATCCTTCACAGACTTCTGCTGGTACCTCTTATCCTTCCGCAGCTCCTCCTCCAAAAAGACCTCGATCTGTCGAGCCTTTTAGTTTGGATGATCCCGACTTTGATGCTGTCGGGTTTGTAGATCAATAGATTGCTCCCTATGGTGTCATGCCTATTGATTATGTATCCATTCTTCATCACTTGGATTTTATTACTCGGAGTGGCATTAAATTGGCACACATGGGAGCAGCTTTATACCGGACTGCTCAAAATCTTCCTATCCATGCTACAAAGGCCTTTATGAAGGAGGCAAAATCAGAGTTTGACCGGATTAAGGGTTTGAAAGAGGAGCTTGAGGTGAAAGTGACCAAGCTGGAGAAGAAGTTGGAGGGGAAAAGACTCGGGCTATTGGTCTAGTGGCTGCTGTGCAACTAGCTGAGGACACGGTGTTAAAACATAAGGATAACTATGTTACCACCTATAGAGGGATGATGGATCTCAGGAACAGCTTGGAATCTGTCCGAGCCGATTATACCAAACTTCAAAGTCACCTTGTAGGCAGCGTTACTGCTGCTTATGAGAATTTGAAGGAGCAAGTTCGAGTTCCTGCGCCAGAGCTCGACCTTTCCCTTTTTAGCATGGACAACATTGTTAGGGATGGTAAGATTGTTCCTGATGACCCTGATGATGATGATGATGATCGTCCTTCACTGCCTGCCACCAAAGCCTCTATCGTGCCGACCTCTTTCACTTCCACCACCAAGATCGATTGTCCTGAGTCAGAACCTGATTGCCACATCTTGAACCGGGATAATGGGACAGTGGATGCAGTGCCTCTTCAGACTCGTCCTCCTTCACCCCGTGTTGATGCTGCCAAGAAGTCTTCAGATGTTAACTGAATTTGCTTGTGTAGATAGCCCGGCTTGTAGGCTTTTAAACTCTTTACTTTGTAAATGTTGTTTTGCTGACTGTTGACACTCTTTTAGTTGCTCGTTTAGCAACTTTATTTTGAAAAACAAAGTAGTTTCTGAACTTTTGGGGCTGATTTTGGCGGTCTCTAAAACTTGCTATCATAACTAGTTGTTTTTATATCATGCCTGTTTGCACTTGTTTTGGTACCTTTCTAGGTTTTGGGAGTGTTGGAACTTTTCGTTGTCTGGCCTCTTTGGATTTGCTTGATTCCTTTGTCTGATGTTATTTCCAGCAACTTGTTTTGTTTGGACTTTGTTCAGGTCTTTATTAGGAATTACTTTGTATAACGCTGAGGTCGCCGATTTCGTTATGTCAATTTTGTCCAAGTTGTTGTTAGTAACCCTCTTTTTTGGACATTGTTTAGGTATCTTTCAGGGATTACTTTATAGCTTTAAGTTTTGGACCGACTTCATCATATCGGTTTCTTATAAGTTATTTAGTAATCCTCTTTCTTGGACATTTGTTCAGGTCTCTTTTAGGGATTACTTTTATAACTTTTATGTCTTGGGCCGACTTCATCACGTTGGGCCCTTCTAAGTTATTTTTGTAATCCTCTTTTTTGGACCTTGTTTAGGTCTCTTCCAGGGATTACTTTTATTACTTTTATGTCTTGGGCCGACCTCGTCATGTCAGTTTCTTCTGAGTTATTTTGTAATCCTCTTTCTTGGACCTTGTTCAGGTCTCTTTCAGGGATTACTTTTATAACTTTTGTGCCTTGGGCCGACTTCATCATGTCGGGCCCTTCTAAGTTATTTTTGTAATCCTCTTTTTTGGACTTTATTTAGGTCTCTTTCAGGGATTACTTTTATAACTTTTATGTCTTGGGCCGACCTCGTCATGTCGGGCCCTTCTAAGTTATAGTAATCCTCTTTTATAGGGCTGGCCAGACCTCTTTCCAGGGATTTACTTATAACTTCGATTATTGCGACTGGTCCGATTTCTTTACGTCGGCCAGCCTTTAAGTTATTTTATAGTAATCCATTTTATTAGGACCTCATCAGGTCCTTTCTATGGATCACTTTTTATAACTTCTTGCATTATTCTATTTTCATCTTTGCCGATTTTGTAGAGATTGAGTTTAACCTTCGTTTGGTCGACCTTTTAATGAATTTGGTTTTCAACTTTGGTCTTTATCGTGATCGCGTAGTGAATTTGATTTTCACTTTCTACCGATCTGTAGCTTTATAATCGGATGATGAATGTTTTAGATTAACGCGGCTTGAGCATTTGTAGAAGATCTAAATAGATTTTATTCAAAAGAAAATGCAAATATATACATGCGGAAGGTTAATCCTTTAAGTCGGGTGATTTGTAGGTCTTGGCTAGGCGCCTCATTAAAAAACCTTTTCAGGAAAAAGGGTGCACCTTATCCTAAGAACCTTTATCATCCCTAACTATAGTACTTTCTTAGGTTGCAGACATGGCATGACCTAGGAAGCTCTCGGCCATCGAGTTCGGACAGTCTGTAGTATCCCTTTCCAAGTACTTCTATGACTCGGTAGGGTCCTTTCCAGTTTGCTGCCAGCTTTCCTTCTCCAGGTCGAGTTGTTTTGATATCATTTTGGATTAGGATGAGGTCGTTCTCAGCAAAGACTCGCTGTACTACCTTTTTATTGTATCTCGCGGCCATTGGTCGTTTTAATTCTTCTTCCCTAATCCGAGCTCTTTCTTGGACTTCTGGAAGTAGGTCGAGTTCTTCCCATTGAAGTTGGGAGTTGGCTTCTTCATTATAGTGGATCATTCTAGGCGACCTTTCTTCGATCTCTACTGAGATCATTGCCTCCATTCCGTATGCTAATCGGAAGGGTGATTCCTTTGTGGTGGAATGTGGCGTTGTTCGATATGCCCATAGGACTTGTGGGAGCACCTTGGCCCAGGCTCCCTTTGCGTCTTGAAATCTCCATTTCAGCCCGGCCAGTATGACTTTGTCGGCTTGTCCATTGGCTTGGGGATGTTCTATAGAAGTGAATTATTGCTTTATATTCAAGTCGGCCGCTAACTTTCTGAAGCCTGCGTCTGTGAACTGGGTACCATTGTCTGTGGTGATAGATTATAGAACCCCAAACCTTGTGACAATGTTCCTATATAAGAATTTTTGACTTCTTTGAGCAGTGGCATTAGCTAGGGGTTCTGCCTCAATCCATTTTGTGAAATAGTATATTCCCACTATGAGGAATTTAACTTGTCCTGATCCTTGAGGGAAGGGCCCAAGAAGGTCGAGTCCTCCTTTTGCAAATGGTCAGGGTGAGGTTACGCTGATAAGCTCCTCTGGGGGGGCGATGTGAAAGTTGGCATGTTTCTGACATGATGGACATGTCTTTACGAACTCTGTGGCTTCCTTTTGTAGAGTTGGCCAATAAAACCCTGCCCGAAGTACTTTTTTGGTAAGTGCTTGTGCTCCGAGGTGATTGCCACAAATGCCACTGTGTACTTGTTCTAGAACTTCCTTTGTGTTAGAAGTCAGTACGCATTTTAACAATGGTATTGAAATCCCTCTTTTGTATAGGGTGTCGTTTATGATGGTGTAGTATTGTGCCTCCCGTTTCAACCTTTTTGCCTCTTTTTTCTCTGTGGAGAGTGCATCTGTTTTGAGGTAATTAATTTTGGGAGTCATCCATCCTTGATCCTAACCTGTTATGGCCAGGACTTTTTCTTCATCTGAGATTGATGGATTCTATAGAATTTCCTAGATGAGGCTTCTATTGTTTCCCCCTGGTTTGGTGCTGGCTAGTTTTGAGAGTGCATCTACTCGGGTATTCTGTTCTCGGGGTATGTGACGGACCTCATATTCTCTGAGTTATCTGATCTATTCCCTGGTTTTGTCCAAGTATTTTTTCATGGTGGGATCTTTGGCTTGGTAGCTTCCTGCTATTTATGAAGTGACTACTTGTGAGTCGCTGAAGATGATAAGCTTTTGGGCTCCAACCTCCCTAGCCAGCTTCAAACCAGCTAGTAGTGCCTCATATTCCGCTTGGTTGTTCGAGGCAGGGAACCCGAATTTGAGGGAGAGTTCGATTTAGGATCCTTGTCCGCTTTCAATTATCACACCCGCGTTGCTTCCAGTTTTATTAGAGGAACCGTCCACGTAGAGATTCCACTCTGTGGGGATTTTCGGTGTGTCTGTAAATTCTGCGATGAAGTCGGCCAGGTATTGTGATTTGATGGCTGTCCGAGCTTCGTATTGAGGATCAAATTCGAACAACTCGACTGCCCATTGCAAAATTCTGCACGCCAGGTCTGTTTTTTGTAAAATCCCTTTTATGGGCTGGTTGGTCCGAACCCTAATGGTGTGGGCTTGGAAGTATGGACGAAGTCGTCGAGATGTTAGTATGAGAGCGTAGGCAAACTTTTCTATTTTTTGGTAGTTCAGCTCGGATCCTTGTAATGCTTTACTGATGAAGTATACGGGTTGTTGCCCACTGTCGTCTTCTCAGACTAGTGCTGAGGCTACTGCCCGACTTCCTACCGTGAGATACAATATGAGTGGTTCTCCTTCTCGTGGCCAAGTTAGGATAGATGGTTGTCCGATGAATCTTTTGAATTCTTGGAAGGCTTGCTCGCACTCCGTTGTCCATTTAAACTTCTTTCCCTTCCTTAGAGTGGCGTAGAAGGGAAGTGATCTTATTGCCGATCTAGCTAGAAATCTGTACAAGGCTGCCAACCTCCCGTTGAGTTGTTGTACCTCTTTGACATAAGTCAGACTCTTCATGTCGAGTATGGCCAGGCATTTATCCGGGTTTGCTTCGATTCCTCTTTGTGTGAGCATAAAACCCAAGAATTTTCCAGCTTCTACTGCGAAGGTGCATTTTGCGGGATTGAGTCTCATGCCATGCCGTCTTATAGTGTCGAATACTTGGGTCAGGTTGGACAATAGCATTTCTTCATTTTGTGTCTTTACTAGCATGTCGTCCACGTAGACTTCCATGATTTTTCTGATGTAATCCGAAAAGACCTTATTCATTAATTTCTGATAAGTAGCTCCCGCATTTTTAAGACCGAAAGGCATGACGATGTAGCAGTAGTTTGCTTTTGGGGTTAAGTAGGAAGTTTTTCTTGGTCGGGTGGATACATTGGGATTTGATTGTATCCTGAGTATGCGTCCATAAATGAGAGGTATTTATATACAGAGGAGGCATCTACCAGAGCATCGATACTTGGGAGTGGATAAGGATCTTTTGGGCAGGCTTTGTTGAGATCAGTGTAGTCGGTGCACATTCGCCACTTTTCGTTTGATTTTTTCACCAAGACGACGTTAGCTAGCCATAGTGGATATTTGACTTCTCTTATGAATCCTGCCTCTAGTAGAGCCCGTTGATAAACCACTAGTTTATGGTTTATCTTGTGCTCAATTGAGTGGTTTTTATCAACTCTTTACCCACTTATTCATACTATTTGCATGTTTTATATTTTCCTTCCTGATTTTGTGCTTTGATTGAAAACATGCTTCTTTGGACTTATATTTGCTTATTGTTAATCCTCTCTTATTACCATTAGATGCCTTGATATGTGTGTTAACTGTTTTCAGAGATTACAAGGCAGGAATGGCTCAGAGGATGGAAAGGAAGCATGCAAAAGTGGAAGGAATACAAAAAGTTGGAGAAATTGCTAAGCTGTCCAGCCTGACCTCTTCGCACTCAAACGGCAATAACTTTAGCTACAGAGGTCAAACGATGCGGTTTTAGTTGCGTTGGAAAGCTAACGTCCGGGGCTTCGATTTGAGTCACTCGGACGCGTGACCTGGCAGGAACGCAACCCGCGTGGCTGCGTGAGCCATGCGGCCGCGTCACTTTTCCGCGACCTGTACGGACCAGAAAGCGCTGGAAGTGACTTCTGGGCTGTTTCTGACCCAGTTTTCAGCTCAGAGAACACAGATTAGAGGCTATAAAGTAGGGGAATGCATCCATTCATAATGATGCTCCAATAATTCACTTTTCATATTTTAGATGTAGTTTTTAGTGAGAGAGGTTCTCTCCTCTCTCTCTTAGGATTAGGATTTAGGACTTCTCTTAGTTTTGGAAGTGACTCTCGATCCCAGGTTTAATATTCCTTTCACTTTATATTTATCTCTTATTTTCAGATACTTCAGTGCTTGCTTGTATTAGATATGTTGCCCAATTGGCTTATTAGCCTTTCCATGTTATGACTTGAATTTATGTTGAGACGTAGTTTAATTGCTTTATTTACATGAATGCTTTTAATTTAATTTAGATATTCTTCCTTTTGGCTTTTGTTGATTAATTGGTGACCCTTAAGTTATCAAACTCATTGTTGATTGGAAATTGGAATTAATTCATCCACTTAACTTACCTTCATAGTTAGAGGTTAACAAAGTGGGATTAAAAATCCAATTCTCATGACAATTGATAAGGATAGGACTTCCAGTTCTTACACCTTGCCAAGAGTTTATTTTACAGTCATTCATTTACTTTTATTACTTTGAAAATATACCTGTGCCCATTGCCTAACTAACCTTTTACCTTAATCCAAAAACACGTTTTCATAACCAATAATAAGAACATACCTCCCTGCAATTCCTTGAGAAGACGACCCGAGGTTTAAATACTTCGGTTATCAATTTATTTAGGGGTTTGTTACTTGTGACAACCAAAACGTTTGTACGAAGGGATTTCTGTCGGTTTAGAGACTATATCTACAACGCGGCTGTTTTTATGAAATTCTTTACTGGCAAAAATCTTAACGTCAAAATGGCGCCGTTGCCGGGGAATTGCAAACGTGTGCCTTATTATTGGTTATTGTAAATATTTTTCAAAAAAAAATTTTTTTTTCTTTTACTTGTTTATTTGTTTTCTCTTTTTCCCCCTTATTTCTGATAACTATTATGAATTCTCACCCCTCTCGCTTTGAGTTTGGTTCTAACTTTGTTAAAGGAAATAGAAACCGTAGCAGGAATATGCATCAAGGTCAGACCAATCAAGGATGGATGGAGCCAAGAGGATCTAATAAACCCTTTAGGCAACAACACCCTCCAAGATATCATGGACAACGACCATTCTACAATGCAAACCCAGCTGAAAGATATGGTGGACAACCTTGTAACTATGAACAAGTCCCACCCCGTGCCTATAGACCATCCTCTCAACATAACTTTGAACCACCACACTCACAAGTCTCTTTCCACCATTCACCTCCATATGACCATAACCCTCAACCACCATACCAACCACCTTATGAGCCATATGAACCATATATAGAACCACCCCAATTCCAAACCAATTACTCCCACGAACCACCACCTCAATATTTGCCATCTCCATATCCATCAATCCAAGAGCACTATGATCCTACTTATGATAGCCAAGCGCAGCAAGATTCAACGGATAGTCTCACGGAAACATGTGCAAAACTTCAGGCAACCATTCGTCAATTCAAGCAAGCAATAATGAGTCAATTAGCTTCCCGACGTTCGGACAGTCAAGGAACCCTCATGGCTTCATCCGAGCAATCTAATGATGAACGTAGCATGAAAGAGACACGAGAAACTCCGGTGGACAGTACGGAACATGACTTTGTACTGGAACAAATGGAGGAAGCTGTAATTATCAAAGAAGAAGAATTGGTTGAAGACTTAGGAGATGCTGAACCTCCATAGGAAAGTCAAGTTATAGAGTATCCTTCAAAGACGTTTGAAGCTGATATTGAGGAGGGTGTACAACCTCCAAAGCATAGCATAGTTGAAGACTTTGAGGGAGATGATCAAGACATGGATTCAATCATTGATGAATTCTTATCTACATTTGAATCCTCTTCCATTGGACTTGATATGGAGTTTAAAGAAGATGAAACACAACATCCCATGCTCTTGGTGAACAATGAAGAAGAGATTAAATTGGAAGAAATCCACTGGTGGACGAAATTGTGATCGCTATTCTTTAAGTTGTACTCATTGTAAAATTATGGAATTTGAAATTGGCACGAGTGGACACAACTCCGTTCAACTAACCAGCAAGTGTACTGGGTCGTCCAAGTAATAAACCTTACGTGAGTAAGGGTCGATCCCACAGAGATTGTTGGTATGAATCAAGCTATGGTCACCTTGTAAATCTTAGTTAGGCAGATTAAATTGGTTTATGGGTTTTTGAAAATAGAAATAAGAAAATAGAAATAATAAAAGGGATAGAAATACTTATGCAGATTCATTGGTGGGAATTTCAGATAAGTGAATGGAGATACTGTATGGCTCAAGAACGCCTGTTTTCCCACTACTTCAACCCAATCCTTCTTACTCCTTTCCATGGCAAGTTGTGTATAGGGGTTCACCATCAGCGGTGGCTACTTTCAATCCTCTTGGGAAAATGATCCTCTGCGGCTGTCACTCGCATGGCTAATCGTCTGGAGGCATCACCCATGGTTGATGGCTACATCCCATCCTCGCAGTGAAAACTATGCTCACGCGCTCTGTCACAGCACGGCTAATCACTGGTTGGTTCCCGCTCCTACTGGAATAGAATCCCTTGATTCTTTTGCGTCTGTCACTAACGCCCAGCACTTGCGAGTCTGAAGCACGTCACAGTCATTCATTACCGGAATCCTACTCGGAATACCACAGACAAGGTGAGACTTTCCGGATTCCCAGGATCCTACTCGGAATACCACAGACAAGGTGAGACTTTCCGGATCCTCATAAATGCCGCCATCTATCTAGCTTATACCACGAAGATTCTGTTGGGGAATCTAAGAGATACACATTCAAGCTCTGTTGCATGTAGAACGGAAGTGGTTGTCAATCACGTGCGTTCATAAGTGAGAATGATAATGAGGGTTACTTATCATCACATTCATCATGTTCTTGGGTACGAATGAATATCTTGGAATAAGAATAAGAGAGATTTGAATAAAAGAGAATAGAATTGCATTAATACTTGAGGTACAGCAGAGCTCCACACCCTTAATCTATGGTGTGCAGAAACTCCACCGTTGAAAATACATAAGTGAAAGAGGTTTAGGCATGGCCGAATGGCCAGCCCCCAAAACGTGATCACAGGATTCAAAATACAATCCAGGATAGTAAAAAGTTCTATTTATAATAAACTAGCTCCTAGGGTTTACATGAGTAAGTAATTGATGCATAAATCCACTTCCGGGGCCCACTTGGTGTATGTTTGGGCTGAGCTTGATCAATCCACGAGCTGAGGCTTTTCTTGGAGTTGAACTCCGAGTTATGACGTGTTTTGGGCGTTCAACTCCGGATCATGACGTTTTTCTGGCGTTTAACTCCAGACAGCAGCATAAACTTTGCGTTCAACGCCAAGTTACGTCGTCAATTTCCGAATAAAGTATGGACTATTATATATTGCTGAAAAGCCCTGGATGTCTACGTTCCAACGCCGTTGAGAGCGTACCAATTGGAGTTCTCTAGCTCCAGAAAATCCATTTCGAGTGCAGGGAGGTCAGATTCCAACAGCATCAGCATTCCTTTTGTCAGCCTTTTTCAGAGTTTTGCTCAAGTCCCTCAATTTCAGCCAGAATTTACCTGAAATCACAGAAAAACACACAAACTCATAGTAAAGTCCAGAAATGTGAATTTAACATAAAAACTAATGAAAACATCCCTAAAAGTAGCTTAAACTTACTAAAAACTATATAAAAACAATGCCAAAAAGCGTATAAATTATCCGCTCATCACAACACCAAACTTAAATTGTTGCTTGTCCCCAAGCAACTGAAAATCAAATAGGATAAAAGAAGAGAATATACTATAAATTCCAGAATATCAATGAATATTAATTTAATTAGATGAGCGGGACTTGTAGCTTTTTGCTTCTGAATAGTTTTGGCATCTCACTTTTTCCTTTGAAGTTCAGAGTGATTGGCGTCTCTGGGAACTCAGAATTTCGGATAGTGTTATTGACTTTCCTAGTTAAGCATGTTCATTCTTGAACACAGCTACTTATGAGTCTTGGCCGTGGCCCTAAGCACTTTGTTTTCCAGTATTACCACCGGATACATCAATGCCACAGACACATAACTGGGTGAACCTTTTCAGATTGTGACTCAGCTTTGCTAGAGTCCCCAGTTAGTGGTGTCCAGAGCTCTTAAGCACACTCTTTTGCCATGGATCACGACTTTAACCACTTAGTCTCAAGCTTTTCACTTGGACCTTCATGACACAAGCACATGGTTAGGGACAGCTTGATTTAGCCGCTTAGGCCTGGATTTTATTTCTTTGGGCCCTCCTATCCATTGATGCTCAAAGCCTTGGATCCTTTTTACCCTTGCCTTTTGGTTTTAAGGGCTATTGGCTTTTTCTACTGCTCCTTCTTTTTCTTTCTATTTTTTTTCGCCACTTTTTTTTTTCGCAAGCTTCCTTTTTCACTGCTTTTTCTTGCTTCAAGAATCAATTTCATGATTTTTCAGATCATCAATAACATTTCTCTTTGTTCATCATTCTTTCAAGAGCCAACAATTTTAACACTCATAAACAACAAGATCAAAAATATGCACTGTTCAAGCATTCATTCAGAAAACAAAAAGTATTGCCACCACATCAATATAATTAAATTAAATTCAAGGATAAATTCGAAATTCATGTACTTCTTGTTCTTTTGAATTAAAACATTTTTCATTTAAGAGAGGTGAAGGATTAATGGATTTTATTCATAGCTTTAAGGCATGGTTACATACTAATGATCATGAAGTAGAGACACAAAACATAGATAAACACAACATTAAAAACCGAAAACAGAAAGAAATAAAGAACAAGGAATGAATCCACCTGAGTGAGGGTGGCGCCTTCTTGAAGGTCCAATGGTGCTTTTTGAGCTCCTCTATGTCTCTTCCTTGCTTCTGTTGAATGATTCCTAGTAATTTTGGTGTTTCTACCCTTAGTTGCTTCCAATATTTGTGTGGAGGATAACTTATTCCCTGAGGTATCTCAGGGATCTCTTGATTTGCAGCCACATGTTCTACCACTGAGCTATGACGGCTTATAGTCTTTCCATCTCCCAAGACTCAGAGGTGGAAGCTTTTGTCTTCCCTTTGAGGTTTCTCTGGCCTTAGGTGCCATTAATGGTAATGGAAAAGCAAAAAAGCTATGCTTTTACCACACCAAACTTAAAATATTGCTCGCCCTCGAGCAAGAGAAGAAAGAAGAGAGGAAGAAGAAAAAGAAGAAAATGGAGGTGAGTGAGGGGAGATGGATTCGGCTATATGGGTGGGATTGGGTGGGAAAGAGAAGTTGAATTGTAAAGGTAGGTGGGGTGTATGGGGAAGAGTGGATAGATGTAGGTGGTGAATGAAAAATAGAAGGAATGACCATGAATGGAAAGAGAGAGGGCGAGGTAGGTGGGGATCCTGTGAGGTCCACAGATCCTGAGATGATCCTGTGGGGTCCACAGGTCCTGAGGTGTCAAGGAATTCCATCCCTGCACCAAATAGGCATGTAAATTGCCTTGGCACACCATTCTGGCGTTTAAACGCCCATTGGTGCACGTTCTGGGCGTTCAACGCCCGTGTAAAGCATGTTTCTGGCGTTGAACGCCAGTTTCATGCTTGTTACTGGCGTTCAGCGCCAGTTTTTCCTCTCTGGGCACATTCCTGGCGTTCAGCGCTAGGATGTTGCTTGTTTCTGGCGTTCAGCGCCAGAATGGTGCTCTGTTCTGGCGTTGAACGCCGGCCAGATGCACTTTACTGGCGTTGAACGCCAGCCCGTGCGTCCTCCAGGGTGAAAAATTTTTTTCTTCTGTTTTTGACTCTGTTTTTAATTTTTTTTGATTTTTTTCGTGACTCCTCATGATCATGTACCTAATAAAACACAAAATAACAATATAATAAAAATTAGATAAATAAACTTGGGTTGCCTCCCAACAAGCGCTTCTTTAATGTCAATAGCTTGACAGTGGCTCTCATGGAGCCACAAGGTGATCAGGTCAATGTTAGTGTAGTCCCAACACCAAACTTAGAGTTTGGATATGGGGTCTTAACACCAAACTTAGAGTTTGGTTGTGGCCTCACAACACCAAACTTAGAGTTTGACTGTGTGGGTTCTTCTTGACTCTGAACTGAGAGAAGTTCTTCATGCTTACTCTCTTTTGTCACAGAGGGATGGCCATGTGCCTTAAACACAAGGTAGTCCCCATTCAATTGAAGGACTAATTCACCTCTGTTGACATCTATCACAGCTTCTGCTGTGGCTAGAAAAGGTCTTCCAAGGATGATGCAATCATCCTTTTCCTTCCTAGTGTCTAAGATTATGAAATCAGCAGGGATGTAAAGGCCTTCAACCTTTACTAGCACGTCCTCTACTATTCCATAAGCTTGTCTCAATGACTTATCTGCCAATTGCAATGAGAACAAGGCAGGTTGTACCTCAATGATCCCTAACTTCTCCATTACAGAGAGTGGCATAAGATTTATCCCTGACCCTAGATCACATAGAGCTTTGAAAAAGCTCATGGTGCCAATGGTACAAGGTATTAAGAACTTACCAGGATCTTGTTTCTTTTGAGGTAGAGTTTTCTGAATCCAAGTATCTAGTTCACTAATGAGCAAGGGAGGTTCACTTTCCCAAGTCTCATTACCAAACAGCTTGGCATTCAGCTTCATGATAGCTCCTAAATATTGAGCAACTTGCTCTCCAGTCACATCTTCATCCTCTTCAGAGGAAGAATAGTCTTCAGAGCTCATGAATGGCAGAAGGAGATTTAATGGAATCTCTATGGTCTCTGTATGGGCCTCAGATTCCCTTGGATCCTTAATGGGAAACTCCTTCTTGCTTGAGGGACGTCCCAGGAGGTCTTCCTCACTAGGATTTTCGTCCTCCTCCTCCCTTGTGCATTCGGCCACATTGATCACATCAATGGCCTTGCACTCTCCTTTTGGATTTTCTTCTGTATTGCTTGGGAGAATACTGGGAGGAGTTTCAATGACTTTCTTACTCAGCTGGCCCACTTGTGCCTCCAAATTTCTGATGGAGGATCTTGTTTCATTCATGAAACTGAAAGTGGCCTTTGACAGATCAGAGACAATATTGGCTAAATTAGAAGTGTTTTGTTCAGAATTCTCTGTCTGTTGCTGAGAAGATGATGGATATGGCTTGCTATTGCTTAGCCTATTGCGTCCACCATTGTTAAAGCCTTGTTGAGGCTTTTGTTGATCCTTCCAGGAGAAATTTGGATGATTTCTCCATGATGGATTATAGGTGTTTCCATAAGGTTCACCCATATAATTAACCTCTGCCATGGCAGGGTTCTCAGGATCATAAGCTTCTTCAGAAGCTGCCTCTCTAGTACTGTTGGATGCATGTTGCAGTCCATTCAGATTTTGAGAGATCATGTTGACCTGTTGAGTCAACACTTTGTTCTGAGCCAATATGGCATTCAGAGCATCAATTTCAAGAACTCCTTTCTTCTGAGATATCCCATTATTCACGGAATTCCTCTCAGAGGTATACATGAATTGGTTGTTTGCAACCATGTCAATGAGTTCTTAAGCCTCTTCAGGCGTTTTCTTCAGGTGAATAGATCCTCCTGCAGAATGGTCCAATGACATTTTCGAAAATTCAGAGAGACCATAATAGAATATATCTAATAGGGTCCATTCTGAAAACATGTCAGATGGACATCTTTTGGTCAACTGCTTATATCTTTCCCAAGCTTCATAGAGGGATTCACCATCTTTTTGTTTGAAGGTTTGAACATCCACTCTCAGCTTGCTCAGCTTTTGAGGACGAAAGAATTTATCCAAGAAGGCAGTGACCAGCTTATCCCAGGAGTCCAGGCTATCCTTAGGTTGTGAATCCAACCATATTCTAGCTTTGTCTCTTACAGCAAAAGGGAAAAGCATGAGTCTGTAGACTTCAGGATCAACTCCATTCGTCTTTACAGTCTCACAGATCTGCAAGAACTCAGTTAAAAACTGATAAGGATCTTCAGATGGAAGTCCATAAAACTTGCAGTTTTGTTGCATTAATGCAACTAGTTGAGGCTTAAGCTCAAAGTTATTGGCTCCAATGGCAGGAATGGAGATGCTTCTTCCATCAAACTTGGACGTTGGCTTTGTGAAGTCACCAAGCATTCTCCTTGCATTATTATTATTTTCGGCTGCCATGTCCTTCTCTTGTTCGAAAATTTCTGAAAGGTTGTTTCTGAATTGTTGTAATTTAGCTTCTCTTAATTTTCTCTTCAGAGTCCTTTCAGGTTCTGGATCAATTTCAACAAGAGTGCCTTTTTCCCTGTTCCTGCTCATATGAAAGAGAAGAAAACAAGAAAAGAAAGAGGAATCCTCTATGTCACAGTATAGAGATTCCCTTATGTTAGTAGAAGAAGAAAGGGGTTAGAAGAATGGAGATGGGGATTCGGATTTTTGGATGAAGAGAGGTGAAGAGAAGTGTTAGTAATTAAATAATTAAATAGAAGAAGAAAAGAGAAGGAAGATTTCGAAAATAATTTTTGAAAAAGAGGTTGAAAATCAAAGACAAAATATAATTAAAATTAAAATTTAAAACAAAAAGAATTTTTGAAAAAGAGAGGGAGAATTTTCAAAAATTAGAGAGGGAAAAGTAGTTAGGTGGTTTTGAAAAAGATAAGAAACAAACAAAAAGTTAGTTAGTTGATTGAAAAAGATTTGAAATCAAATTTTGAAAAAGATAAGAGGATAAGAAGTTAGATAAGATATTTTGAAATCAAATTTTCAAAAAGATAAAATTTTTGAAAAAGATAAGATAAAAGATAAAAAGATAAGATAAAAAATTTTAATAAAAAGATATTTTGAAAAAGATTTAATTTTTAAAAAGACTCAACTAACAAGAAACTACAAGATAAGATTCTAGAACTTAAAGATTGAACCTTTCTTAACAAGAAAGTAACAAATTTCAAATTTTTGAACCAATCACATTAATTGTTAGCTAATTTTCGAAAATTTGATATAAAGATAAGAAAAAGATTTTGAAAATATTTTGAAAAAGATTTTTAAATTTTCGAAATTTATAAAAAAATGAAAAAGATATGATTTTTGAAAAAGATTTTGAAAAGATAAGATTTTTAAAATTGAAATTTTGACTTGACTTGTAAGAAACAACTAATTTTAAAAATTTTTGACCAAGTCAACCCAAAATTTCGAAAATTTTGGAGGAAAATAAGGAAAAGATATTTTTTTTTGATTTTTTGAATTTTTAATTATGAAAGAGAAAAACAACAAAAATATTCAATGCATGAAATTTTTAGATCAAAACAATGAATGCATGCAAGAATGCTATGAATGTCAAGATGAACACCAAGAACACTTTGAAGATCATGATGAACATCAAGAACATAATTTTGAAAAATTTTTGATGCAAAGAAAACATGCAAGACACCAAACTTAAAAATTTTTAATGCTTGGAAAATATGAATGCAAAGATGCACATGAAAAACAAGAAAAGACACAAAACAAGAAAACATTAAGATCAAACAAGAAGACTTTATTAAGAACAACTTGAAGATCATGGAGAACACTATGAATGCATGAGATTTTCGAAAAATGCAAGAAAAATTTTTAAAGCATGCAATTGACACCAAACTTAAAATTAACACAAGACTCAAACAAGAAACACAAAATATTTTTGATTTTTATGATTTTCTAATTTTTTTTGTATTTTTATTTAATTTTTTCGAAAAACATTTTTTGGAAAAACGAAAAAGAAAAAGGAAAATTTTGAAAAAAAGATTTTTGAAAAGAAAATTACCTAATCTGAGCAACAAGATGAACCGTCAGTTGTCCATACTCGAACAATCCCCGGCAACGGCGCCAAAAACTTGGTGGACGAAATTGTGATCGCTATTCTTTAAGTTGTACTCATTGTAAAATTATGGAATTTGAAATTGGCACGAGTGGACACAACTCCGTTCAACTAACCAGCAAGTGTACTGGGTCGTCCAAGTAATAAACCTTACGTGAGTAAGCGTCGATCCCACAGAGATTGTTGGTATGAATCAAGCTATGGTCACCTTGTAAATCTTAGTTAGGCAGATTAAATTGGTTTATGGGTTTTTGAAAATAGAAATAAGAAAATAGAAATAATAAAAGGGATAGAAATACTTATGCAGATTCATTGGTGGGAATTTCAGATAAGTGAATGGAGATACTGTATGGCTCAAGAACGCCTGTTTTCCCACTACTTCAACCCAATCCTTCTTACTCCTTTCCATGGCAAGCTGTGTATAGGGGTTCACCATCAGCGGTGGCTACTTTCAATCCTCTCGGGAAAATGATCCTCTGCGGCTGTCACTCGCATGGCTAATCGTCTGGAGGCATCACCCATGGTTGATGGCTACATCCCATCCTCGCAGTGAAAACTATGCTCACGCGCTCTGTCACAGCACGGCTAATTACTGGTTGGTTCCCGCTCCTACTGGAATAGAATCCCTTGATTCTTTTGCGTCTGTCACTAACGCCCAGCACTTGCGAGTCTGAAGCACGTCACAGTCATTCATTACCGGAATCCTACTCGGAATACCACAGACAAGGTGAGACTTTCCGGATTCCCAGGATCCTACTCGGAATACCACAGACAAGGTGATACTTTCCGGATCCTCATAAATGCCGCCATCTATCTAGCTTATACCACGAAGATTCTATTGGGGAATCTAAGAGATACACATTCAAGCTCTGTTGCATGTAGAACGGAAGTGGTTGTCAATCACGTGCGTTCATAAGTGAGAATGATAATGAGGGTTACTTATCATCACATTCATCATGTTCTTGGGTACGAATGAATATCTTGGAATAAGAATAAGAGAGATTTGAATAAAAGAGAATAGAATTGCATTAATACTTGAGGTACAGTAGAGCTCCACACCCTTAATCTATGGTGTGCAGAAACTCCACCGTTGAAAATACATAAGTGAAAGAGGTTTAGGCATGGCCGAATGGCCAGCCCCCAAAACGTGATCACAGGATTCAAAATACAATCCAGGATGATAATATGATAGTAAAAAGTTCTATTTATAATAAACTAGCTCCTAGGGTTTACATGAGTAAGTAATTGATGCATAAATCCACTTCCGGGGCCCACTTGGTGTATGTTTTGGGCTGAGCTTGATCAATCCACGAGCTGAGGCTTTTCTTGGAGTTGAACTCCGAGTTATGACGTGTTTTGGGCGTTCAACTCCGGATCATGACGTTTTTCTGGCGTTTAACTCCAGACAGCAGCATGAACTTGGCGTTCAACGCCAAGTTACGTCGTCAATTTCCGAATAAAGTATGGACTATTATATATGGCTGAAAAGCCTTGGATGTCTACTTTCCAACGCCGTTGAGAGCGTGCCAATTGGAGTTCTATAGCTCCAGAAAATCCATTTCGAGTGCAGTGATGTCAGATTCCAACAGCATCAGCAGTCCTTTTATCAGCCTTTTTCAGAGTTTTGCTCAAGTCCCTCAATTTCAGCCAGAATTTACCTGAAATCACAGAAAAACACACAAACTCATAGTAAAGTCCAGAAATGTGAATTTAACATAAAAACTAATGAAAACATCCCTAAAAGTAGCTTAAACTTACTAAAAACTATATAAAAACAATGCCAAAAAGCGTATAAATTATCCGCTCATCATCCACCAAGAGGAAGAGGTTGATATTGAAGAAGATTGCCAAGAGGTGGAAGATGTCGAAGAAGAGCACAAGGGAGTGGAGCTTGCAGGTTCATTAGAAACACCTCTCCCTAAGTTGCCATCGTCCTTCACAACATTCAAGTGGGTAAAACTCATATCCCTGAGCTTTCTAATTCCACTTGAATATGGGCTACTGGAGACGGATGGTCAACTTAGAGCTCTCTGTGGCATTAAGAGTAAGAAGAAGATGGTCAGAGATAAGATTTATCCTGCAAGGTTCAACATGGTTGTGTGCTCAACATTTAAACGCAAAGGTTGGTGTAGAGCTCAACTGAATGGGTCTAGGAAGTTGTTTGGCTGCTTCAGTGAGAATTCAGACTGTTTGCCACCCGGTTGGAACAATATTGCTCAACAAGAAGACGGGTGCAAAGGCAAGGTCTGGGACCCCGGAATCC
Organism: Arachis hypogaea; assembly: GCF_003086295.3. Lineage (NCBI taxonomy): Eukaryota > Viridiplantae > Streptophyta > Magnoliopsida > Fabales > Fabaceae > Arachis > Arachis hypogaea. The sequence continues at coordinate 76,366,826 of NC_092041.1, read as the reverse complement.
ATTCTACCAATCACCACTCTTGGGGCCTTGTCACTTGCTTTAACTTACTTGAAGGCTTTCTGCGCCTTGTTTGGGACCTCGGAGGCTACTGGAACTCCAAACATTGGTGGAGATTTCTGGATGAGTTCAAGCACAAGCCGCCATAACAGGGAGCTCACTAAATGTCCAACTTAAGGACATTAACTAAAAGTGCTAGGTGGGAGACAACCCACCATGGTATAATCACTCCTTTCTCAATTTTAATTTTAGTTAGTTTTGTTTATTTTTGAATTTTATTTTATTGAACCTGGAATCATGCATAGCATTCACATTAGTCATTGCAAATCTGCATATTGCATTAAAAAAAAAATGCCACACGACGCGATCGCATCAGCGACGCGTCCGCGTCGCAAGGAGAGGGGAGAAAATAAAAACGAACAGAGAGTCACGCTGGAGCATGGCAGGAGGCATGCCAATGGCATAAATCACCCCACGCGATCGCATTGCTGATGCAACCGCGTCATATGGGAATAATGGCCTCCCACGCGACCGTGTGACCCACGCGGCCGCGTGACCAAGATTTCGACGTAAAAGGGTGCACAACCAATTATTGTGCTGGAGTGGTGCTAGATTGGTGTTGAACGCACAATTCTATCCACGCGGCCGCGTGACCCACACGACCACGTCACATTCTTCTAGAGCCCACTCACGCGATCGCATGCCCCATGCGATCGCGTCACTTAAAATTTGGCACTAATAATAATTTGAACAGAGAGTTGTGCGAGCGCGAGGCTGCCCTCGCGCCAGTAGCATGAATTGTGTCATGCGACCGCGTGACCGACGCGATCGCGTCAATTAGTATCAGCGCGAGTCACGCGATCGCATGACCCACGCGTCCGTGTCGTTTGACCTTATTGCGCACCATGCGGCCGCATCACCGACACGACCGCGTCGCCAGCGTCGCACACCTTAACCTTATATGCCAAAATATCTTAACTTTTCTTCCCCAATCCTAATTTTTCCTCCCTCACTCACTTCTTTCCCTTCTCATTCTTCTTATTTTTCTTTTTATTTTATTTAAATTTATTTGCATATCTCATTCATTGCATTTTAAAATTGTGCATATTTTTATTTTCTTTTCTGAATTTTTTTTATTTTTCCATTGGTGTTAAATATCTTTTCTTATTCAACCGTTGCATATTTTCTTGAATTTATTTTGGTAACTTGTTTTACATTGTAGGATGATATTAATTATCTGCCAATGCCAATCTTTTATGATACTTGCACTCCATTTGCATTGGCATGAACTTGTATTGATACTTCCATTACCCACTCTCCTCCCCTATGTTACAAATTTTATACCACTGGTATGCCATGGCTTCTATTATTTTCTCACGTACATGTTGAAGCTTCCATGTAAATAAGACCCTTATCATTTGGCATTATGATGAGCGGATAATTTGTACGCTTTTTGGCATTGTTTTTAGTATGTTTTTAGTATGATCTAGTTAGTTTTTAGTATATTTTTATTACTTTTTAGTTAAAATTCACTTTTCTGGACTTTACTATGAGTTTGTGTGTTTTTCTGTGATTTCAGGTATTTTCTGGCTGAAATTGAGGGACCTGAGCAAAAATCTGATTCAGAGACTGAAAAGGACTGCAGATGCTGTTGGATTCTGACCTCTCTGCACTCGAAATGGATTTTCTGGAGCTACAGAAGCCTAATTGGCGCGCTCTCAACGGCGTTGGAAAGTAGACATCCTGGGCTTTCCAGCAATATATGATAGTCCATACTTTGCCCAAGATTTGATGGCCCAAACCGGCGTTCAAAGTCACCCTCAGAAATCCCAGCGTTAAACGCCGGAACTGGCACCAAAATGGGAGTTAAACGCCCAAACTGGCATAAAAGCTGGCGTTTAACTCCAAGAAGAGTCTCTACACGAAAATGCTTCATTGCTCAGCCCAAGCACACACCAAGTGGGCCTGGAAGTGGATTTTTATGTCTTTTACTCATCTCTGTACACCCTAGGCTACTAGTTCTCTATATATAGGACCTTTTTACTATTGTATTTGCATCTATCTTTGGACATCTAGTTCTTAGATCATTGGGAGGCTGGCCATTTGGCCATGCCTAGACCTTGTTCTTATGTATTTTCAATGGTGGAGTTTCTACACACCATAGATTAAGGTGTGGAGCTCTGCTGTACCTCGAGTATTAATGCAATTACTATTGTTCTTCTATTCAATTCCGCTTGTTCTTGTTCTAAGATATCACTTGTTCTTCAACTTGATGAATGCGATGATCCGTGACACTCATCATCATTCTCACCTATGAACGTGTGACTGATAACCACCTCCGTTCTACCTTCGATTGGGTGAATATCTCTTGGATTCTTTAACCGGAATCTTCGTGGTATAGGCTAGAGCTGATGGCGGCATTCAAGAGTATCCGGAAGGTCTAACCTTGTCTGTGGTATTCTGAGTAGAATTCAATGATTGAATGACTGTGACGTGCTTCAAACTCTTGAGGGCGGGGCGTTAGTGACAGACGCAAAAGAATCACTGGATTCTATTCCGGCCTGATCGAGAACCGACAGATGGATAGCCGTGCCGTGACAGGGTGCGTTGAACATTTCCACTGAGAGGATGGGAGGTAGCCACTGACAACGGTGAAACCCTTGCTTAAGCTTGCCATGGAAAAGGAGAAGAAGGATTGGATGAAGACAGTAGGAAAGCAGAGAGACGAAAGGGAAGGCATCTTCATATGCTTATTTGAAGTTCCTACCAATGAATTACATAAGTATCTCTATCTTTATCTTTATGTTTTATGCGTTTATCACCATACCCATTTGAGTTTGCCTGACTAAGATTTACAAGGTGACCATAGCTTGCTTCATACCAACAATCTCTGTGGGATCGACCCTTACTCGCGTAAGGTTTATTACTTGGACGACCTAGTACACTTGCTGGTTAGTTGTGCGAAGTTGTGTTTATGCCATGGTATTGAACACCAAGTTTTTGGATTCATTACCGAGGATTATTTGATTTGTGAAAAGTATTGATCACAATTTCGCGCTACCAAGTTTTTGGTGCCGTTGCTGGGGATTTAAATGTCCTAATTACGATTTCGCATTTGTTCCCTGCAATAACAGTGCCAAGTTTTGATCCGGCAACAGCACCAAGTTTTTGGCGCCGTTGCCGGGGATTGTTGAGTTTGGACAACTGACGGTTCATCTTGTTGCTTAGATTAGGTATTTTTTTTTCGAAATTCTTGAAGATGAATTCTAGAGTTTCATGATGATTTGTTGAAGTCTGGCTGGCTGAGAGGCCATGTCTAATTTCATTGGACCGAGGTTTCAACTTATCATCACAAGAGCTTGTTGATTTCTATCAATCTTGCTTTTGGAGCAGTGATCTGCTAAGGCTTGGCTGGCCATTGGCCATGTCTAGTGTTTTGGACCGAAGCTTTCTTTGAAAGCTTGGCTGGCTGTGAAGCCATGTCTAATTCCTGGACCGGAGTCTTAGACTAAACATTGCATGATTCCTGGAATTCTCATTAAGAATTTTGATATCTTTTTCCACTTAATTTTCGAAAATCACACAAAAAAATTACAAAATCATAAAATCCAAAAATTTCTTGTTTGAGTCTAGTGTTTCATTTTAAGTTTGGTGTCAATTGCATGCATTCATTCATGTGTCTTAAGGATCTTCAAGTAATTCTTGATGATTTCTTACTTTGATCTTTGAATTCTCTTGACTTGAGTGTTTATGTGTCTCATATGCATTCTCATTAGTGTCAGTAGTATACAAACTGCTAAGTTTGGTGTCTTGCATGCATTGTTATTTGATTCTTGTTGCACTTTGATTTTTCCTTATTATTAAAAATCCAAAAATATTTTTTATTTGTGTCTTTTCAAGTCAATAATACAGAGAATTGAAGATTCAGAACATACTGCAGAGGAATTGCACAGAAAAAGCTGGGCGCTCAAAACGCCCAGTGAAGAAGGACAGACTGGCGTTTAAACGCCAGCCAGGGTACCTGGTTGGGCGTTTAACGCCCAAAAGGGTATAGTTTTGGGCGTTAAACGCCAGAATGTGCACCATTCTGGGCGTTTAACGCCAGGATGGCACAAGAGGGAAGATTCTGTTTTCAATGCAAATTTTTTTCAAGTTTTCAAAGTTTTTCAAAATCAAATCTTTTTCAAATCATATCTTTTCAATCATATGTTTTCAAAATCAATTTCTTTCTATTTTTAAAAATACTTGCTATCAATCAATGATTTGACTCAATATTTCAAGTATGTTGCCTTTTCTGTTGAGAAAGGTTTAATGTTTGAATCATATCTTTTCTTGATAGCCAAGTCATTAATTTTCAAAATCAAATTTTTTTTAAAATGTTTTTCAAATCATATCTTCTCAATCACATCTTTTTAAAAACTAATCATATCTTCTTAACCACATCTTTTTCAAAAATCACTTGATTTCTTTTCCACTTTCATTTTCGAAAATCAATTAGTGTTTTTCAAAAATGTTTTCAAACTCTTTTACTTAATTTTCGAAAATTACTTCCCTACTTCTCACATCCTTCTATTTATGGACTAACACTATTCCTTAATGCAAAATTCGAACTCCATCTTCTTTGATAAGTTCGAATTTTCTACTTCTGTCTTCTATTTTTCTTTTCCTCTGACACCTAAAGGAATCTCTATACTGTGACATAGAAGATTCCACATTTTCTTGTTCCCTTCTCTTTCTTATGAGCAGGAGCAAGGACAAAAGCATTCTTGTTGAGGCTGATCCTGAACCCGAAAGGACCTTGAAGCGAAAGCTAAGAGAAGCTAAGGCACAACTCTCTGTTGAGGACCTAACCGAATTCTTCAAAGAAGAAGAACTCATGGCAGCCGAAAACAACAATGCCAACAATGCAAGGAAGGTGCTGGGTGACTTTACTGCACCTACTCCCAACTTCTATGGGAGAAGCATCTCTATCCCTGCCATTGGAGCAAACAACTTTGAGCTTAAGCCTCAATTAGTTTCTCTAATGCAACAGAATTGCAAGTTCCATGGACTTCCATTGGAAGATCCTCATCAGTTTTTAGCTGAATTCTTGCAAATCTGTGACACTGTCAAGACTAATGGAGTTGACCCTGAGGTCTACAGACTTATGCTATTCCCTTTTACTGTAAGAGACAGAGCTAGGACATGGTTGGACTCTCAACCTAAAGAAAGCCTGGACTCTTGGGAAAAGCTAGTCAATGCCTTATTGGCAAAGTTCTTTCCACCTCAAAAATTGAGTAAGCTTAGAGTGGAAGTCCAAACCTTCAGACAGAAGGAAGGAGAATCCCTCTATGAAGCTTGGGAAAGATACAAACAATTAATCAGAAAGTGTCCTTCTGATATGCTTTCTGAATGGAGCATCATAGGTATTTTCTATGATGGTCTCTCTGAACTGTCCAAGATGTCTTTGGATAGCTCTGCTGGAGGATCTCTTCATCTGAAGAAGACGCCTACAGAAGCTCAAGAGCTGATTGAAATGGTTGCAAATAACCAATTCATGTACACTTCTGAAAGAAATCCTGTGAACAATGGGACTAGTCAGAAGAAAGGAGTTCTTGAGATTGACACTCTGAATGCCATATTGGCTCAGAACAAAATATTGACCCAACAAGTCAATATGATTTCTCAAAGTCTGTCTGGAATGCAAAATGCACCAAGCAGTACTAAGGAAGCTTCATCTGAGGAAGAAGCTTATGATCCTGAGAATCCTTCAATGAAAGAGGTGAATTACATGGGAGAACCCTATGGAAACACCTATAACCCTTCATGGAGAAATCATCCAAATTTCTCATGGAAGGATCAACAGAGACCTCAACAAGGTTTCAACAACAATAATGGTGGAAGAAACAGGTTTAACAATAGCAAGCCTTTTCCATCATCTTCTCAGCAACAGACAGAGAGTTCTAAGCAGAATACCTTTGACTTAGCAACCATGGTCTCTGATCTAATCAAAACCACTCAAAGTTTCATGACTGAAACAAGGTCCTCCATTAGAAACTTAGAGGCACAAGTGGGTCAGCTGAGCAAGAAAATTACTGAACTCCCTCCTAGTACTCTCCCAAGCAATACAAAGGAAAACCCAAAAGGAGAGTGTAAGGCCATCAACATGGCCGAATTCGGAGAGGAAGAAAAGGCAGTGAACGCCACTGAGGAGGACCTCAATGGACATCCACTGGCCTCCAATGAGTTCCCCAATGAGGAACCATGGGAATCTGAGGCTCAAAATGAGACCATAGAGATTCCATTGGACTTACTTCTGCCATTCATGAGCTCTGATGAGTATTCTTCCTCTGAAGAGGATGAGCATGTCACTGAAGAGCAAGTTGCTAAATACCTTGGAGCAATCATGAAGCTAAATGACAAGTTATTTGGAAATGAGACTTGGGAGGATGAAGCCCCTTTGCTCACCAAAGAACTGGATGACTTGTCTAGCAGAAACTGCCTCAAAAGAGACAGGATCCTGGGAAGTTTTCAATACCTTGTACCATAGGCACCATGACCTTCAAGAAGGCCTTGTGTGACTTAGGGTCAAGTGTAAACCTCATGCCTCTCTCTGTAATGGAGAAGTTAGAAATCTCTGAGGTGCAAGCTGCAAAAATCTCACTAGAGATGGCAGACAATTCAAGAAAACAAGCCTATGGACTTGTAGAGGATGTTCTGGTTAAAGTTGAAGACCATTACATCCCTACTGATTTCATAGTCCTAGAGACTGGGAAGTGCATGGATGAATCCATCATCCTTGGCAGACCCTTCCTAGCCACAGCAAGGGCTGTGATTGATGTTGATAGAGGAGAGTTGATCATTCAAGTGAATAAAGAATCTTTGGTGTTTAAGGCTCAAGAATATCCCTCTGTCATCATGGAGAGGAAGCATGAAGAGCTTCTCTCAAAACAGAGCCAAACAGAGGCCCCACAGTCAAACTCTAAGTTTGGTGTTGGGAGGCCACAACCAAACTCTAAGTTTGGTGTTGAACCCCCACATTCAAACTCTAAGTTTGGTGTTGGGAGGATCCAACATGGCTCTAAGCATTTCTGAGGCTCCATGAGAGTCCTCTGTCAAGCTAATGACATTAAAGAAGCGCTTGTTGGGAGGCAACCCAATGTTTTATAATTGACTATTTTCTTTTGTTATTTTATATTCTTTTGTAGGTTGATGATCATGAGAAGTCACAAAATCAATGAAAAAAGCAAAAACAGAATGAAAAACAGGAAGAAAAACAGCACACCCTGGAGGACGCACCTACTGGCGTTTAAACGCCAGTAAGGTTAGCAGATGGGCGTTTAACGCCCAGTCTGGCACCATTCTGGGCGTTTAACGCCAGAAAGGGGCACCAGACTGGCGTTAAACGCCAGAAAAGGGCAAGAAGCTGGCGTTAAACGCCAGAAATGGGCACCAGCCTGGCGTTTAACGCCAGAATTGGCACAAAACGAGATTTTGCTTGCCATTTGGTGCAGGGATGACTTTTCCTTGACACCTCAGGATCTGTGGACCCCACAGGATCCCCATCTACCCCACCACTCTCTCTCTTCTTCCCCATCCACCAATCACCTCAATACCTCTTCCCCAAAAACCCTTCACCCATCAAATCCCATCTTTCTCTTCACCACTCACATCCATCCTTCATAAAACCCCACCTACCTCACCGTTCAAATTCAAACCACTTTCCCACCCAAACCCTCCCATACATGACCGAACCCTACCCTTCCCCCTCTCCTATATAAACCCATCTTCACTCCTTCATTTTCACACAACATACACACCACTTCTCCCCCTTTTGGCCGAACACAAAGCCATTCCCTTCTTCCTCATTTCTTCTTCTTCTACTCTCTTATTTCATCTTTTGCTCGAGGACGAGCAAACCTTTTAAGTTTGGTGTGGTAAAAGCATTGCTTTTTGTTTTTCCATAACCATTTATGGCATCCAAGGCCGGAGAAACCTCTAGAAAGAGGAAAGGGAAGGCAAAAGCTTCCACCTCCGAGTCATGGGAGATGGAAAGATTCATCTCAAGGGTGCATCAAGACCACTTCTATGAAGTTGTGGCCTTGAAGAAGGTGATCCCCGAGGTCCCTTTTTCACTCAAAAAGGGTGAATATCCAGAGATCCGACATGAGATCCGAAGAAGAGGTTGGGAAGTTCTTACCAACCCCATTCAACAAGTCGGAATCTTAATGGTTCAAGAGTTCTATGCCAATGCATGGATCACCAAGAACCATGATCAAAGTGTGAACCCGGATCCAAAGAATTATCTTACTATGGTTCGGGGGAAATACTTGGATTTTAGTCCGAAAAGTGTAAGGTTGGCATTCAATTTGCCCATGATGCAAGGAGATGAACACCCTTACACTAGAAGGGTCAACTTTGATCAAAGGTTGGACCAAGTCCTCACAGTCATATGTGAAGAGGGCGCCCAATGGAAGAGAGATTCAAGAGGGAAGCCGGTTCAATTGAGAAGGCATGACCTCAAACCCGTGGCTAGAGGATGGTTGGAGTTTATTCAACGCTCAATCATTCCTACTAGCAACCGGTCCGAAGTTACTATAGACCGGGCTATCATGATCCATAGTATCATGATTGGAGAAGAAATAGAAGTTCATGAGGTTATAGCTCAAGAACTCTATAAGGTGGCGGACAAGTCCTCTACCTTGGCAAGGTTAGCCTTCCCTCATCTCATTTGTCACCTCTGTTATTCAGTTGGAGTTGACATAGAGGGAGACACCCCTATTGATGAGGACAAGCCCATCACTAAGAAGAGGATGGAGCACACAAGAGACCCCACTCATCATGAGATCCCTGAGATGCCTCAAGGGATGCACTTTCCTCCACAAAATTATTGGGAGCAACTAAACACCTCCCTAGGAGAATTGAGTTCCAACATGGGACAACTAAGGGTGGAGCACCAAGAACACTCCATCATCCTCCATGAAATTAGAGAAGATCAAAGAATCATGAGAGAGGAGCAACAAAGACAAGGAAGAGATATTGAGGAGCTCAAGCACTCCATAGGATCTTCAAGAGGAAGAAAGAGCCGCCATCACTAAGGTGGACCCGTTCTTTAATTTCCTTGTTCTTTATTTTCCTGTTTTTCGAAAATTAATGCTTATGTTTGTCCATGTTTGTGTCTTGTGATCATTAGTGTCTTAGTGTCTATGCCTTAAAGTTATGAATGTCCTATGAATCCATCACCTTTCTTAAATGAAAAATGTTCTTAATTGAAAAAGAGAAGAATTGCATGAATTTTGAATTTTATAACAGTTTAATTATTTTGATGTGGTGGCATTACTTTTGTCTTCTGAATGTATGCTTAAAAAGTGCATATGTCTTCTGAATTTGTGGTTCATGAATGTTGGCTCTTGAAAGAATGATGAAAAAGGAGACATGTTACTGAGGATCTGAAAAATCATAAAAATGATTCTTGAAGCAAGAAAAAGCAGTGAATTCGAAAAAAAAAATATTTCGAAAAAAAAATAGAAAAGAAAGGAATAAAGTTGTGATCCAAGGCAAAAAGAGTGTGCTTAAGAACCTTGGACACCTCTAATTGGGGACTTTAGCAAAGCTGAGTCACAATCTGAAAAGGTTTACCCAATTATGTGTCTGTGGCATGTATGTATCCGGTGGTAATACTGGAAGACAGAGTGCTTTGGGCCACGGCCAAGACTCAATAAGTAGCTATGTTCAAGAATCATCATACTTAACTAGGAGAATCAATAACACTATCTGGATTCTAAGTTCCTAAAGAAGCCAACCATTCTGAATTTCAAAGGATAGAGTGAGATGCCAAAACTGTTCAGAGACAAAAAACTAAAAGCCCCGCTCATCTAATTAATACTGATCTTCATAGATGTTTTTGGAATTCATTGCATATTCTCTTCTTTTTATCCTATTTTGATTTTCAGTTGCTTGAGGACAAGCAACAATTTAAGTTTGGTGTTGTGATGAGCGGATAATTTGTACGCTTTTTGGCATTGTTTTTAGTATGTTTTTAGTATGATCTAGTTAGTTTTTAGTATATTTTTATTAGTTTTTAGTTAAAATTCACTTTTCTGGACTTTACTATGAGTTTGTGTGTTTTTCTGTGATTTCAGGTATTTTCTGGCTGAAATTGAGGGACCTGAGCAAAAATCTGATTCAGAGACTGAAAAGGACTGCAGATGCTGTTGGATTCTGACCTCCATTCGGCCATGCCTAGACCTTGTTCTTATGTATTTTCAACGGTGGAGTTTCTACACACCATAGATTAAGGTGTGGAGCTCTGCTGTACCTCGAGTATTAATGCAATTACTATTGTTCTTCTATTCAATTCCGCTTGTTCTTGTTCTAAGATATCACTTGTTCTTCAACTTGATGAATGCGATGATCCGTGACACTAATCATCATTCTCACCTATGAACGTGTGACTGACAACCACCTCCGTTCTACCTTCGATTGGGTGAATATCTCTTGGATTCTTTAACCGGAATCTTCGTGGTATAGGCTAGAACTGATGGCGGCATTCAAGAGAATCCGGAAGGTCTAACCTTGTCTGTGGTATTCTGAGTAGGATTCAATGATTGAATGAATGTGACATGCTTCAAACTCCTGAGGGCGGGGCGTTAGTGACAGACGCAAAAGAATCACTGGATTCTATTCCGGCCTGATCGAGAACCGACAGATGGATAGCCGTGCCGTGACAGGGTGCGTTGAACATTTCCACTGAGAGGATGGGAGGTAGCCACTGACAACAGTGAAACCCTTGCTTAAGCTTGCCATGGAAAAGGAGAAGAAGGATTGGATGAAGACAGTAGGAAAGCAGAGAGACGGAAGGGAAGGCATCTTCATATGCTTATCTGAAGTTCCTACCAATGAATTACATAAGTATCTCTATCTTTATCTTTATGTTTTATGCGTTTATCACCATACCCATTTGAGTTTGCCTGACTAAGATTTACAAGGTGACCATAGCTTGCTTCATACCAACAATCTCTGTGGGATCGACCCTTACTCGCGTAAGGTTTATTACTTGGACGACCCAGTACACTTGCTGGTTAGTTGTGCGAAGTTGTGTTTATGCCATGGTATTGAACACCAAGTTTTTGGATTCATTACCGGGGATTATTTGATTTGTGAAAAGTATTGATCACAATTTCGCGCTACCACATTACCCCACCCATACTTTATTTATTTTCTTATCTTTATTTCTGGGTTACTTTTCTTCCCTTTTTCGTTCAGGATGGCCACCCGGAGGGGAACCGGAAGACGTTTACATGGGGAGACAAACAAGTCCATCTGCACAATCCTTGAAGAAAGGCATCAGTTGGAACAACCCGTCCACCTGCACATCTCAACATGCACCGGAGGACGGTGCAATCTTTAAGTGTGGGGAGGTCGATACCGATCTCCATGGGTTAGTACTTTCTTGTCTCAAACACCAATGTTTAGATTTTCTTTGTAGATTAGTTGTTGCATTTGCATGTTTATTTGATTTTTGCATATTTTACCACTTGGTTGAAGTAATATTTTCTGTTTTAAGAAACTTTTTATAGTATTTCACTAATTTAAATTAAAAATTTTGAATAACTTGTATGAAGAAATTTTATTTTGGAACATGGTTTAAAGCTTGAACACACAAAAACCAGTGAGATTTTGAGCCTATTTGATTGGTTGTATTTTATCAACCAATATTTCAATTTTGGTGTGTGTTTTTTCTCTCTAAAATTGTGATCTTTGTCTTGCTTGATTCTATATTTCCATTATTTAATGTATGCATACACTTATATGATTGAGGCCTTGTTTCACTGAGCTTACATACCCATATGGCCTTAACCTTTTCATTATCTATTGCAAACCAATTTTGAGCCTATTTTACCCCTTTGTTCTTTATTTTAGCACATCATTAACTCTAAGTGAAAAACAATAATGTCCTTAATTTGAATCCTTGGTTAGCTTAGACTAGTGAGAATGCTTATGAATTAAGTGTGAGGAAGAGTGGGTTTGGAAATATCTGGTTTGAGAATTGAGTATGTTAGAATTTTCTGAAAATGTAAAAAAAATGTTTAAAACATGTTCATGCATTCAATAAATTAATCATATACATTGAGAAAAATAAAAGAAAAAAATATAAAAAAAAGAGCAAAATAAGTGAAAGGGGACAAAATGCCCCAAAGTAAGTGGTGAAAGCAATGCATATGAGTTGTACTTGAAATTAGAATGCATGAATATGTGGAAAACATAGTTAATGGGAAGTTAGATTTTATATTATGATTACATGGATTGTCCTAAGTTAGGTGGAATAGTTTATGTTAATTAAGGATTCAAATTTTAAGTCCACTTGGCCAAATACAATCCTACCTTGACCCTAACCCCATTACAACCCTTAAAAGACCTCTTGATATGTGCATTTATGCATTAAACTTTTGTTGATTGGTAGAAGAAAAACAAGCCTTAGAAAGCAAGGTTAGTAGAGAATTGAGAGAATCGAACCTTAAACACTTGAGTGATTAGAGTGTATACACTACCAGTGAGGGTTCGATGCTCAATCCCTTGTTCCCGGCTTTCATGAGCTATTTTCTCCTAACAAGTCTATTTGTACTTCATTTTTATGATTTGAATTATTGAAATCCAGTTCATATATGTTCTTAAAAGAATTGTTTAATTTTAACCAAGTAGGTAGAAGCATGTTGCATTTAGTTGCATTCATAGGTTGCATCTCATACATTCTATCATTCCTCTTCATCTTTATAGCTTCTCTTGAGCTTAGCATGAGGACATGCTAATGTTTAAGTGTGGGGAGGTTGATAAACCACTATTTTATGGTTTATCTTGTGCTCAATTGAGTGGTTTTTATCAACTCTTTACCCACTTATTCATACTATTTGCATGTTTTATATTTTCCTTCCTGATTTTGTGCTTTGATTGAAAACATGCTTCTTTGGACTTATATTTGCTTATTATTAATCCTCTCTTATTACCATTAGATGCCTTGATATGTGTGTTAAGTGTTTTCAAAGATTACAAGGCAGGAATGGCTCAGAGGATGGAAAGGAAGCATGCAAAAGTGGAAGTAATACAATAAGTTGGAGAAATTGCTAAGCTGTCCAGCCTGACCTCTTCGCACTCAAACGACAATAACTTTAGCTAAAAAGGTCCAAATGACACGGTTCTAGTTGCGTTGGAAAGCTAACGTCCGGGGCTTCGATTTGATATATAATTTGCCATACCTGCCCCAACGCCAGGCGACGCGAACGCATGAGTCACGCGGACACGTGACCTGACAGGAACGCAACCCGCGCGGCCGCATGAGCCATGCGGCCGCGTCACTTTTCCGTGACCTGTACGGACCAGAAAGTGCTGGAAGTGACTTCTGGATTGTTTCTGACCCAGTTTTTGGCCCAGAGAACACAGATTAGAGGCTATAAAGTGGGGGAATGCATCCATTCATAATGATGCTCCAATAATTCACTTTTCATATTTTAGATGTAGTTTTTAGTGAGAGAGGTTCTCTCCTCTCTCTCTTAGGATTAGGATTTAGGACTTCTCTTAGTTTTAGGAGTGACTCTCGATCCCAGGTTTAATATTCCTTTTACTTTATATTTATCTCTCATTTTCAGATACTTCAGTGCTTGCTTGTATTAGATATAATGCCCAATTGGCTTATTAGCCTTACCATGTTATGACTTGAATTTATGTTTAGACGTAGTTTAATTGCTTTATTTACATGAATGCTTTTAATTTAATTTAGATATTCTTCCTTTTGGCTTTTGTTGATTAATTGGTGACCCTTAAGTTATCAAACTCATTGTTGATTAAAAATTGGAATTAATTCATCCACTTAACTTACCTTCATAGTTAGAGGTTAACAAAGTGGGATTAAAAATCCAATTCTCATGACAATTGATAAGGATAGGACTTCCAGTTCTTACACCTTGCCAAGAGTTTATTTTACAGTCATTCATTTACTTTTATTACTTTGAAAATATACCTGTGCCCATTGCCCAACTAACCTTTTACCTTAATCCAAAAACCCCAAACACACTTTTTCATAACCAATAATAAGAACATACCTCCCTGCAATTTCTTGAGAAGACGACCCGAGGTTTAAATACTTCGGTTATCAATTTATTTAGGGGTTTGTTACTTGTGACAACCAAAATGTTTGTACGAAGGGATTTCTGTCGGTTTAGAGACTATATCTACAACGCGACTGTTTTTATGAAATTCTTTATTGGAAAAAATCTTAACGTCACTCGTACCTGCTCTTCCACAGCTTGGGATCATTTTGGTCCGAGCTTTTTGTGCCTCTATTGTACTGGCTGAGATCCTGGGTAAACTGATAGCTTGTGGCATATTAACTTGGGGTCTATGCTTGGCATGTCTGCGGCCTTCCATGCAAAAAAGTCGATGTTATGTCGTAAGAACTGTATGAGTGATTCTTTTATGTCTCATTTAAGGATTATACTGATATTGGTCATTTGGTCTGGGGTATCCCCGATCTGGACTTTCTCTATTTCCCTTCCAGGTTGCGGGCGGAGTTCTTCCCGCCTCTGAACTCCACCAAGTTCGATTGTATGGAATTCTTCTCCTTTGCCTCTGAGGTTTAGACTTTCGTGGTAACAGTGGCACACTGTCTTCTGGTCTGCCTTTATTGTAGCTATCCCTTTTGTAGTTGGGAATTTCATGCATAGATGTGGAGTCGAGACTATTACGCCGAGCTGATTCAATGTTGTCCGACCTATTAAGGCATTGTAGGCTGAACTGACGTCGACCATGATGTAATCTATCTTGAGTGTTCTTGACTGGTTTCCTTTTCTGAAGGTTCTGTGTAGCGAGATGTATCCAAGTGGTTGAACCGGGGTATCTCCTAGTCCGAACAGGCTGTTCGGATATGCTCTAAGTTCTTTTTCTTCCAAGCCGAGCTTGCCGAAGGCAGTTTTGAACAGGATGTCGGTGGAGCTCCCTTGGTCTATCAGTGTGCAGTGGAGATTTGTGTTTGCCAGTATAACGGTGACCATGGGGTCGTCGTGTCATGAGATGATACCGGATGTGTCTTCTTTGGTGAAAGTAATCGCGGGGATGTCGGGTGCTTCCTCCTTCCCTTCAACATTATATATTTCTTTAAGATGTCTTTTGCGAGATGATTTGGAGATTCCTCGCCCCGCAAATCCGCCGTGTATCATGTGGACGTGTCTTTCTGGTGTACGAGGTGGTCGCTCGGTTCGTCCGACATATTCTTCTCTTCTTCTTTTTCTTTGCTCATCGTCTCGGGTGGCCAGATACCGATCTAGCTTCCCCTCTCTTACTAGTTTTTCTATGACATTTTTTAAATCAAAACATTCATTGGTGGAATGTCTGCAGATTCAATGATATTCACAATATTCAGCCCGATTTCCTCTTCCTTTTTTTGCCTTTGAGTGGTCAAACTGGAGTTATTTTTCAGTGTGGTAAACCTCTCTGTAGACATCCACAAGAGACACTCGAAGAGGGGTGTAATTGTGGTATTTTTTGATTTTTTTTCCATGTCGATCTTCCTTCCTTTTGAACTCCTTGTCCTTATCCCGGGAGGTGAATCCAAATTTTGGGGTTTCTCCTAGTCGAGAGTTTTCTTCCATGTTGATGTACTTTTCTGCTCGTTCTTGTACTTTGTTCAGAGATGTGGGGTGTTTTTTCGATATAGATTGGCTAAAAGGTCCCTCTCGCAAGCCATTGATGAGGCCCATAATAGCAGCCTCTGTTGGAAAGCTCTGTATGTCTAGGCACGTTTTATTGAATCTTTCCATGTAGTTGCAGAGAGTTTTCCGTTCTTCTTACCTGATTCCTAATAGACTTGGGGCGTGCTTAGCCTTTTCCTTTTGGATGGAGAATTTGGCCAAAAACTTTTTGTCCAAGTCGTTGAAACTCGAGATGGACCTAGGAGGTAGATTGTCGAACAATTTAATTGTCGTCTTTGTTAGAGTAGTCGGAAAGGCTTTGCATCGAACTGCATCTGAGGCATCGGTGAGGTACATTTTACTTCTGGCTGATGGCTGGGATCTGTAGTACTGTCGTACAAAGTCATGTCCGGGAGTTTTAAAGTCTTTTGTGATATTGGACTTCATGATCTCCTTGGTGAATAGATCTTATTCCTTGCGAGAGCTATGCTCATGAGAGGATTGGTTGGCTTTGGTCTTGAGATCGGCTTCGAGTTTTAAGAGTTTGTTCTCTGATTCCTGGCGTCGCCTTATTTCTTTTTGTAGGTCTTTCTCAGCTTCTCATTGACATATGGCTTCTTCTTGAAGTTGCTTCAAACGGTCTTGAAGCGCCTCCATGGCTTCTGCGTTTGGAGAATTCTTTTTATTGTTAAGTTGAGAATTACCCTTTGGTGTAGTATCCGTGTTTTTGTGCGGCGTTCTATCCTCTTGATCTGAATTGTGGTTGTTGTCATAGTCGTCCGCCATGAAGATGGGATGACTTCCAGGTCCCCGGCAATGGCGCCAATGTTCCGAGGTTACCTAAAATGGTAGGTCGATCTCGGATGAGATCTCCTTTACTGATCGGAGTTGTGATGTCCGACTTGTTGGACTTGGTGGTGGTGCTGATCCTTCGTCACTGGAGGGTGGGGGCTACCTGCAAGGGACTCCGATGCTTAAGTTAGCAAGGGTATTAAGCAGGTTTTTAGTAGAATCAGAGTATGAGTTATACTTGGGTGCTCCAGTGTATTTATAATGGTGTTGAGCGACCTTCTAAGATAAGATAAGTTAGTTATCTTAT
Source organism: Arachis hypogaea (assembly GCF_003086295.3). Taxonomy (NCBI): domain Eukaryota; kingdom Viridiplantae; phylum Streptophyta; class Magnoliopsida; order Fabales; family Fabaceae; genus Arachis; species Arachis hypogaea. The sequence continues at coordinate 76,350,071 of NC_092041.1, read as the reverse complement.
CTTATCTTCAAAGGAACCACCCTTCTCTCTGTAGGCTTGGATTGCCTCTGGATTTGGGTCATGTTCCTCTATTTGGGCCCTTTTCTGGGCTTCCATGGCAATTTGGCCGAGCTCTTTTAGAAGAGATCAGATAGTCTGACCCTAAGAGGTCGGTCGCTTTATCGCCAAACATCCCGGGTCGGACAGCTTAACCCGGGATATGAACAGCAGGTATAGAGATACTTCTGCCATAGAAGTCAGAAGTAGGCTTGGTGTAAGCACCAAGAACCTTTCTTGCCTCTCCGTCATGATTAGGTTCGGCCATGTCTTCAGCTTCTTGTTCGAAATTTTCTGAGAGGTTTCTTCTGAAGTGTTGTGCTTTAACTTGTTGTAAGCTCCTCCTTAAAGTCCTCTCAGGTTCAGGATCAAGATTAAAGAGATGTTCTTTATCCCTATTCATGGTCATAAACAAGAAAAGAAAACAAGAGAGGAGAAGAATGGGAGCTCTTTCTTCAAGAACAGAGGACTCCCTGTGAAATGTGAAGAAAGAAGAGGAAGAAGAATGAAGATAGAAGAAGGAGAAGAAGAATTTGAATAAAGAGATGAGAGGGATTAGAAGTAGAGAAGATAAACAAGAATTAGAATATTTTTGTTTTTGTTTTATTAATTTATGAAATTCGAAAATAGAAGTTAATTAATTAAAAATATTTAACAATTAAATGATGAATTTTTGAAAATAGAAGAGAGAGATAGAAGATAATTTTTGAAAATAAGAGAGAGAAGAATTAGTTAAGAAGTTTTGAAAAAGAAGAGAGAGAAAATAAGTAACTAATTAAGAAAGATTTGAAAACAAGATAAAGTAGAAGATTAGAGAAGATTTGAATTTAAAAATTAAAACTAAAAAAGATAAGATAAGAAATTTGAAAATATTTTAAAAGGATTTGATTTTAAAATTTGAAATTAGAAAAGAAAAGATAAAAATTTGAAAAGATTTGAAAAAGATAAGATTTAAAATTTTATTTTTGAAAAAGATTTAATTAGAATTTGAAATTTGAATTTTGGAATTGAATTTTAAATTTTGAATTTGAAATAAGATAAGATAAGATTTTGCAAAGATATGATTTTTTATTTTAAAATGATTTGATTTTGAAATTTGAAATTGAGATAAGATAAGTTTGAAATTAAAATTCTGAATTTTTATTTAAAATTTTCAAAAATTTAATTAAACATAAGAAATGATATTTTATTTGTTTGATTTTTGAATTTAATGAAGAAAGAGAAAAACACACAAAAGACACCAAACTTAAAATATTTAGATCTAAAGCACTAAATTTTCAAAAATTGCAAGAAAAACACCAAAAGACACCAAAATTAAAAATTTTAAGATCTAAACAAAAACAAAAACAAGAACACTTTGAAGATAAAAAAGAACACCAAGAACAAAAACTCAAAGAATTCAAAGAAAACAAGAACACACAAATGACACCAAACTTAAAGATTTTGAAAACCAAAGACAAAATTTTCGAAAATTGTAAAAGAAAAGCACAAGAAGACACCAATCTTAAAGATTGACATAAGGTTCAAACAAAAGACACTAATTTTGAAAATTTTTAGAAAAAACTCAAAGAAATTCGAAAATTCAACAAGAACAAAAACAAAAGATTCAAACCAAAAACAAAGATTGATAAAGAAAGATAAGGATTCTTGAAAATTTTTTTATTTTTTCGAAAAAAGGAAGAAAATAAAAGTCTCTAACAAAATTAAAGACAATACATAATCTAAGCAACAAGATAATCCGTCATTTGTCCAAACTCGAACAATCCCCATCAACAGCGCCAAAAACTTGGTGCACGAATCCCACACTTCGTACAATTGTACCAGCAAGTGCAGTGGGTCGTCTAAGTAATACCTGAGCGAGTTAGGGTTGATCCCACGAGGATTGTCGTTTGAAGCAAGCTATGGTTATCTTGTAGATTTTAGTTAGGCGGAAAGAAAGGTAGGTGGTTTGATTGTTTAATTGAATAAAAGAGAATAAAAAGAGAACATTACTTAGAACTCAAAAGTCGTGTAAACTATGATACGAAGATGGTTAAGGCTTGGAGATGCTTTGTCCTTCTAGATTAACTCTAGTCTTACTGTCTTCTTCAACTGTAAATGATTTCTTCTGTGGTAGGCTGTATGTGATCAACGCCGTACGGTCGCGGTCGCCAATCTCTTCCAGATCTGAACCCCAGGGTTAGTGTGGATCCATTCTGATTGAGGGTGAAGCTCCTACAGTCCATTCTCCTTCATGATCCTACTCAAAACACCACACACTGTGCCTTTGGGTTCTAGCCTCTACCACAAAGCCCCTAATCTCGCCATATATCTGCTGAACTGGTGTCTCGAGAAGTTCCCATTGAGGTCGTGAATTAGCCGTCTAAGAGATGTATAATTAAGCTGGTGGTTCGATGCTTTCCAGTTACGTATTCACACGAACCCAAGAAGAACATGGGTGGATGTCAGGCACGCGGTCTTAGTATGAAGAAAGAAGATGATTGTCACGGGTCATCTCATTCATCAAGTTGAAGAATAAAGATACATCTTAGAATTAAATCAAATATGGATTAAAGAGAAATAGTAATACTTTTATTAATCCATAAAACTCAGCAGGGATCCTCCCCTTAACCTAAACGATTTAGAAACTCATTCTGATAGAAAATACAATGATAAAGGTGTAAAGTGTGTGTCCTCCCTCGAATGAGAGGTGTAAAAAACTTTAAATACTAAACTACTAACTAAGGATTGCATAAAAAGGGTAAAACAGTTTTTTAGTGCTAAAATCCACTTCTGAGGCCCATTTGGTGAGTATTTAGGCTGAGCTTGATTGAGATCCATGTTCTAGGAGGGCTCTAGGGGGTTGAACACTGGCTAGGGGCACTTCTTTGGGCGTTTTGATGCTGGTCTCTCCTTGGTGGGCGCTGATAAACCCCGATTCCGTGGTTTATCTTGTGCTTATTTTAGGGGATTTTATCACCTTTTCCCATATTCAATGAAATAGCATAGTTTTGTAATTCTCCCTTAATTTGTGCTTAAATATAAAAACATGCTTTTTAGGCCCTTAAATTAGTGATTTTGATTCACCTTAATTCCATTCGATGCCTTAATGTGTTTGTTAGTGATTTCAGGTCTATAAGGCAAGTATCGGATGGAAGAAGTGAAGAGAAAAGCATGCAAAGTGGAGAATGCATGAGAAAACAAGGATTGGGAGCGCATCAATGGACGCGCATGCGCACCAGGAGCGTGCGTGCAGAAGTGATGTCGCAAGGCGACGCGTACGCATACATGGCGCGTACGCGTGGATAGGAAAATTGCCAAACGGCACGAACGCATACATGACGCATACGCGTCGATGCTCGCACGTGACTCACTTAAAGGCAAAATGCTGAGGGCAATTTCTGAGCTGCCCAGGCCCAAATCCAACTCATTCCTGAAGCTATTTCATGCAGAATTCAAGCTAGAGCAAAGGGGGAGCATTTAGTTGTAGCTTAGCATAATGTAGTTTAGTTTCTAGAGAGAGAAGCTCCCTCTTCTCTCTAAAATTAGGGTTTTTAGGGTATTTCCGTCTTAGATCTAGGTCCAAATTCATGTTTTCATCTTGTTTCCTTTATGAATTCTTGCTTCTACACCTTTATTCCCTTAGTTTGTGATGTTAATTTTACTTTTATGCCTCTTATATGTTCATGCACTCATGTTGTATTTGGATCTCTTTTAATGAAATTTAATGTTTGATGTTCTTTTATTTTTGATTTGAGTTGTGAATTTACTTTCCTTGCAATTGGTAGTTGGTAGATTTATTATTCTTGCACATTTACCATGCTTTCCATTTATACCCACCAAGTGTTTGACAAAATGCTTAGTTGGATGTTCGAGTAGAATCTTGAGCATTCTTGGCTTGAAAAGAGTAATTAGGTAATCTTGAGTCATTAATACCCAACTATGTTGGTGATCTAGAGTTATTAGCTAATATTGTTTCCATTGACTCTAATCTCTTGCTAATTTAATTAGTAAATGACTAGGACTTTTGGATTGAGATTAACTAGTCTTATTAGACTTTCTCCGAGTGTGAAGATAATATTATACCTTCTTCCATCATCTGGGATGACGTAATAAGATAAATTCTTGTTTATTATTGTGATATGATTACCTAGTCTTGTTTGACGTTCTCCCTATGTGAAGATAACACGATACCTTCTTCCATTTGTTGGAGTTGACTAAATAGGGTGAATTAATCATTGTTTGACTAGGATAGAAAGCCTATATTCTCAACCCTTGCCAAGGATGTCTCTTGTTCATACCCTGGGTCAAAGCTATCCAACCCGGGATGTTCTACAGACAAAGCGACCGACCTCTTCAGGTCATGATGACCCGACCTCTTCTCAAAGAGCTCGGCCAAGTCACAGGAAAGCCCAATAAAGGGCCCAAACAGAGGAACACGTCCCGAATCCAAGGGAAGCCCAAAGCTCGTAGGGATAAAGGCGGTTCCCTTGAAGATAAGATGACCTCACTCAAAGATAAGATAAGATAAGATAAGATAACTATCTTATATCCAGAAAGGCCACTCCACACTATTATAAATACACTGGAGCACCCAGGTATAACTCATACTCTGATTCTACTAAATACCTGCTTAATACCCTTGCTAACTTAAGCATCGGAGTTCCTTGCATGTACCCCCCACCCTCTAGGGACGAAGGAATATGCACCGCCACCAAGTCCAACAAGTCGGACACAGCAACTCCGACCAGTACAGAAGATCTCACCCGAGATCGACCTATAGTTTTAGGTAACCCTCGGAATATTAACGCCGTTGCCGGGGAACCTGGAAGTCATCCCATCACCATGGCGGATGACCATGACAACGACCACACTTCAGATCTAGAGGAAAGAATGCCGTATAAAAATGCGGACCCCACACCAAAAGATACTTCCCAAATCAACAACAAGAATAACTCCCCAAACGAGGGAGCCATGGATGCATTTCAAGACTAGTTAAAACAACTTGGAGAAGAAGCCCTACGTCAACGAGAGGCCAAGAAAGACCTACAAAGGGAAATAAGGCGACGCCGGGAATTGGAGAACAAACTCCCAAAACATGAAGCCGATGTCAAGACTAAAGCCAGCCGATCCACTCCCGAAGATAGCTCCCGCAAGGAGCAAGACCCATTCACCAAAAAGATCATGAAGACGAAAATCCCAAAGGACTTTAAACTCGACATGACCTTATATGACGGCACTACAGATTCTGGCCATCATCTTAGCAATTTCAGAAGCAGAATGTACCCCACCGATGCCTCAGATGCAGTTCGTTGCAAAGCCTTTCCAACTACTTTGACAAAAGCAGCAATTAGATGGTTCGACAACATCCCTCCTAGGTCCATCACAAGTTTCAATGACATGGCTAAAAATTCCTCGCCAGATTCTCCATCCAAAAAGACAAAGCTAAACATGCTCCGAGCTTACTGGGGGATCAGACAAGGAGAACGGGAAACCCTTCGCAACTACATGGAAATATTCAACAAGACATCCATGGACATACAGAACCTACCAACGGAAGCCGCTATTATGGGCCTCATTAATGGCTTGTGAGAAGGGCCCTTTAGTTAATCTATATCAAAGAAATACCCTACATCTCTGTACGAGGTGCAGGAACGAGTGGAAAAGTACATCAATATGGAAGAAAACTCCCGATTAGGAGAGACCTCGAAGGCCGGATTCACCCCCCGGGATAAAGACAAAGATTCCAGAAAGAAGGAAGATCAACATGGAGAGAAAATAAAAAAATACCACAATTACACCCCTCTTCGGGTATCTCTTGTGGATGTATACAGAGAGGTTTGCAACACGGAAAAAATATCACCAGCTCGGCCATAAAAAGGCAAAAAAGGGAGAGGAAACCGGGCCGAATATTGTGAATACCATCGGATCCGCGGGCACTCCACCAATGAGTAATTTGACTTAAAAAATGTCATAAAAAAGCTCGTACGAGAAGGAAAGCTAGATCGATATCTGGCCACCCATGATGATGAGCAAAGAAAAAGAAGAAGAGCAGAAGATGTAGTACCAACCGCGCGATCATCTTGAACGCCAGAAAGACATGTCCACATGATACACGGTAGATTTGCCAGGGGCAGAATCTCCAAATCATCTCGCAAAAGACATCTCAAAGACGTATATCATGTCGCAGGAAAGGAGGAAGCACCCGATATCCCGGCGATTACTTTCACTAAGGAAGACACATCCGGCATCGCATCAGGGCATGACGATCTCATGGTCATCACTATTATACTGGCAAACATAAGTCTTCACCGCACGTTGATAGACCAGGGGAGCTCCGCCGGTATCTTATTCAAAACTGCCTTCGACAAACTCGGCCTGGAAGAAAAAAAACTCCGAGCATATCTGGATAGCCTGCTCGGGCTAGGAGATACCCTAATTCAACCGATGGGATACATCTTGCTCCACACAACTTTCGAAAAAAGAAGTTAGTCAAGAACACACAAAATAGATTACATCGTAGTCAATGTAAGTTCATCCTACAACGCCCTAATAGGTCAGACAACATTAAATCAGCTCGGCGCAATAGTCTTGACTCCACATCTATGCATGAAGTTCCCAACTGCAGGAGGGATAGCAATGATAAAAGCAGATCAGAAGATGGCACGCCGCTGTTACAACGAAAGTCTAAACCTCAGAGCCAGAGGAGAAGAATTCCACAGAATTGGGCTCGGTGGAGTTCAGAGGCGGGAAGAGCTCCGCCCACAACCTGAAGGTGAAATAGAGAAAATCCAGATCGGGGATACCCCGGACCAAACGACCAATATCGGCACACTCCTGAAAGGAGACATAAAAGAATCACTCATACAGTTTCTACGAGACAACGCCGACCTCTTTGCGTGGAAGGCCACAGACATGCCAGACATAGATCCCAAGCTAATTTGTCACAAACTAGCAGTCTACCCAGGATCTTGGCCGGTACAACAAAGGCGTAGAAAGCTAGGACCAAAATGCTCTCAACCTGTGAAAGAACAGGTACGAGCTCTACTGGAGGCAGGTTTCATAAGAGAAGTCAAATACCCGCTATGGCTTGCTAATGTCGTATTGGTAAAAAAGTCAAAAGGGAAGTGGCGAATGTGCACTGACTATACCGATCTCAACAAAGCCTGCCCAAAAGATCCTTATCCACTCCCAAGAATCGACGCACTGGTAGATGCCTCATCTAGATATAAATACCTCTCCTTTATGGACGCATACTCGGGATATAACCAAATCCCAATGTACCCACCCGACTAAGAAAAAACCTCATTCTTAACCCCAAAGACAAATTACTGCTACATTGTCATGCCCTTTGGTCTTAAAAATGCAGGAGCCACTTACCAAAGATTAATGAACAAGGTTTTTTCAGATCACATTAGAAAAGTCATGGAAGTCTACGTGGATGACATGCTAGTAAAGACGCAAAACAAAGAGATGTTATTATCCGACCTGACACAAGTATTCAACACTATAAGACGACACGGCATGCGACTCAATCCCGCAAAATGCACCTTCACAGTAGAAGCTGGTAAATTCTTGGGTTTTATGATCACACAGAGAGGAATCGAGGTAAACCCGGCTAAATGCAGGGCCATACTCGACATGAAAAGTCCGACTTGTGTCAAAGAGGTACAACAACTAAACGGGAGGTTAGCAGCCTTGTCCAGATTCTTGGCCGGATCAGCAATAAGATCTCTCCCCTTCTACGCCACTCTAAGGAAGGGAAAGGAGTTTGAATGGACAGCGGAATGCGAGCAAGCCTTTCAAGACTTCAAAAGATTCCTGGAACAGCCACCTATACTAACTCGGCCTCGGGAAGGAGAACCACTCATATTATACCTCGCGGTAGGAAATCGAGCAATAGCCTCAGCACTGGTCCGAGAAGACAACAGCGAGCAAAAGCCCATATACTTTATCAGCAAAGCATTACAAGGATCCGAGTTGAAATTCCAAAAAATAGAAAAGTTTGCTTATGCTCTCATACTAACATCACGACGACTTCGCCCATACTTCCAGGCTCACACCATTAGAGTTCAGACCAACCAGCCCATAAAAGGGATCTTACAGAAAATAGACTTGGCGGGTAGAATGTTGCAATGGGCAGTCAAGTTGTCCGAATTTGATCTCCAATATGAAGCTCGGACGGCAATCAAATCACAACACCTAGCTGACTTCATTGCAGAATTTACAGACACACCAAAAATCCCCTCAGAATGGAATCTCTACGTGGACAGTTCCTCAAACAAAGCTAGAAGTGGCGCAGGAGTGATAATTGAAAGTAACCAAGGAACCCAAATCGAACTCTCCCTCAAATTTGGGTTCCTTGCCTCAAACAATCAAGCGGAATATGAGGCACTATTAGCTGGTTTGAAGCTGGCTAGGGAGGTTGGAGCTCAAAAACTTATCATGTTCAGCGACTCAAAGGTAGTCACTTCACAAATAACGGGAAGCTACCAAGCCAAAGATCCCACTATGAAAAAGTACTTGGACAAAACCAGAGAACAGCTCGGACAACTCGGTGAATATACGATTCATCACATACCCCGAGAACAGAATACTCGAGCCAACACACTTTCAAAACTAGCCAGCACCAAGCCAGGGGGCAACAATAGAAGCCTTATCCAAGAAATCCTACAAAATCCATCAATATTAGAAGAAGAAAAAGTCATGACTATAACAGGTCAGGATCAAGGATGGATGACCCCCATAATAAACTACCTCAAAACAGAAGCACTTCCCGTAGAGGAAAAAGAGGCAAAGAGGTTGAAGCGAGAGGCACAATATTATACTATCATAAATAATACTCTATAAAAAAGAGGGATTTCAATACCACTGTTAAAATGCGTGCCGACTTCAACCACAAAAGAAGTCCTAGAAGAAGTACACAGTGGCATTTGTGGCAATCACCTCGGAGCGCGGCACTCGCCAAAAGGTACTTCGGGCAGGATTTTATTGGCCAACTCTACAAAAAGAAGCTGTAGAATTTGTAAAGACATGTTCATCATGTCAAAAACATGCCAACTGTCACAACGCCCCACCAGAGGAACTCATCAGCGTGACCTCACCTTGGCCTTTCGCAAAATGGGGACTCGATCTTCTCAGACCCTTTCCTCAAGGATCGGGACAAGTCAAATTCCTCATAGTGGGAATAGACTACTTCACAAAGTGGATTGAAGCAGAACCCCTAGCTAACGCCACTGCCCAAAGAAGTCGAAAATTCCTATATAGAAACATCGTCACAAGGTTTGGGGTTCCATACTCCATCACCACAGTCAATGGTACTCAGTTCACAGACGCAGGCTTCAGAAAGCTAGCAGCTGACTTGAATATAAGACAACAATTCACCTCTGTTGAACATCCCAAGCCAATGGACAAGCTGAAGCTGCCAATAAAGTCATACTGGCTGGGCTGAAGCGGAGGTTACAGGATGCAAAGGGAGCCTGGGCCGAGGAGCTCTCACAGGTTTTATGGGCATACCGAACAACGCCACATTCCACCACAAAGGAATCACCCTTCCGATTTGCATATGGAATGGAGGCAATGATCCTAGTAGAGATTGAAGAAAGGTCGCCTCGAGTGATCCACTATAGCGAAGAAGCCAACTCCCAACTTCAAAGGGAAGAGCTCGACCTACTTCCGGAAGTCCGAAAAAGAGCTCGGATAAGGGAAGAGGCATTCAAACGACGAATGGCTTCCAGATACAATCAAAAGGTAATACAGCGAGCCTTTGCTGAGGACGACCTCATTCTAATTCGAAACGACATTGAAACAACTCGAACTAGAGAAAAAAAGCTGACAGCAAACTGGAAAGGACCCTACCGAGTCATAGAAGTGCTGGGAAAGGGCTACTACAGGATTTCCGAACTCGACGGGAGAGAGCTTCCTAGGTCATGGCACGCCTACAACCTAAGAAGGTACTATAGTTAGGGATGATAAAAAACCTTGGGACAAGGCGCACTCTTTTTCCTAAAAAGGTTTTTTAACGAGGCGCCAAGACCAAGACCTAGAAATCACCCGACTTAGGAAATTAACCCCCGCATGTATATATTTGCATTTTCTTTTAATAAAATCTGTTCAGATTTTCTACAAACGCTCAAGCCGCATTATTCCGAAACATTCATCGCCCGATTATGAAGCTACAGATCGACAGAAGGTGAAAACCAAATTCACTACGCGATCACGATAAAGACCAAAAATGAAAACCAAATTCATTAAAAGGTCGACCAAATGAGGGTTAAAACCTGAACTTTAGGAAATCGGCAAAGATGAAAATAGAATAATGCAAGAAGTTATAGAAAGTGATCCATAGAAAGGACCTGACGAGGTCCTAATAAAATGGATTGCTATAAAATAACTTGAAGACTGGCCGGCACAAAAAAGTCGGACCAGCCACAACAACCCAAGTTATAAGTAAAGCCCTGGAAAGAGGTCTGGCCAACCCTATAAAAGAGGATTACTATAACTTAGAAGAGCCCGACATGATGAAGTCGGACTCCTATGAAAAAGTTACAAAAGGTAATCCCTGAGAGAGACCTGAACAAGGTCCAAGAAAGTGGATTACCAAGTAACTCGACAGGGCCCGACCTGATGAAGTCGGCCCAAGATATAAAGTTACAGAAGGTAATCCCTGAAAGAGACCTGAACAAGGTCCAAGAAAGATGATTACCAAGTAACTCGACAAGGCCCGACATGATGAAGTCGGCCTAAGATATAAAGTTACAAAAGGTAATCCCTGAAAGAGACCTGAACAAGGTCCAAGAAAGAGGATTACCAAGTAACTCGACAAGGCCCGACATGATGAAGTTGGCCCAAGATATAAAGTTACAGAAGGTAATCCCTGAAAGAGACCTAAACAAGGTCTAAGAAAGAGGATTACCAAGTAACTCGACAGGATCTAACATGATAAAGCTACCCCTAGAAGAGACCTAAGTAAAGTCCAAAAAGGAGGGTTACAAACAAACAACTCGGGCAAAAACCAAGTTGAGGAAATCGGCAATCTCAATATTATAATTCCTAACGAAGACCTGAACAAATGTTTAAAATTGTTGAAAGCAGCGTCAGGCAAAGGAATCTAGCCGATCATACCAACACTCTCAAAGACTACGAAGATACCAAGACAAGCGCAAACAGATATGATATAAAAACAGAAAGTCATAATAATAGCCAGCTTCAAAGGCCAACAAATTCAGCCTACAAAGCAGGGACACTATTTTGTTTATCAAAATAAAGTTTCTAAAACTAGTGATAAACCCATATTTTATGATATATTTTGTGCTGAATTTAAGTGATTTATTCAATCCTTCACTTGCTTATTCATGTGAAATTGCATGGTTTTACTTTCCCTTCCTTATTATGTGATGTATGTGAAAAACATGTTTCCTAGGCTTTAAAAATATTAATTTTAATTACCTTTTATTGCCATTCGATGCCGTGACTTGTGTGTTAAGTATTTTCAGATCTTCTAAGACATGAACGATTTAAAGGATGGAAAGGAGACATACAAAAATGGAAGGAAAGTGCAAAATGGAGTTTTTGAAGAAACTGGCAGCGACACAAACGCATGGACGACGCGGCCGCATGCCAGCGCAAAATGGTAGTGATGCGACCGCGTGATTGACGCGATCACGCGCCATAAGCAAAATGCATATGATGCGGATGCATGACTGAAGCAACCGCGTGACAAGGAAAACTCCAAATGACGCGACCGCATGACCCACGCGGACGCGTGACAGAGGCCACGCACCAGAAATGACAGATCTCATTCCCAGCAATTTATGGGCTCTTTTTGGCCCAGATCCAAGCCCAGAGAACACAGACCAAGGGCTGTAAAGTGAAGGAATGAAGTGAACAATCGGGGAGCGAATTTCAGGAAGCACTTTTCATAGTTTAGATGTAGTTTTTAGTGAGGGAGGTTCTCTCCTCTCTCTTAGGTATTAGGATTAGGATTTTTAGAAATTAGGAATATTTTCATCTTCTTCAATTACAGTTCATTGTTCCTTTTATTTGTTTTCTCAATTTAGTTTATGGATTTCAATGTTCAACTCAACTTCTTTATTTGGCTATAACTGCCCATGATACATTTGATATCTTTATCAATTCATGATTTTGAGGTATTTCAGTTTATTATTACTCTCTTTTATTTATGTTACTGTTGCTCCCAATCCGAAGACATTTTTATTCCAGTAGATTTACTTTTCCCCTTTTGGTCTTGGTTAAGAAATCAGTAACTCATGAGTTATTAGACTCAACGTGATTGATAATCACTATCTTTGCTAATTAGCTTGAATTTCTATAATCCCAATCTTTTTCTAGGAATTAACTAGGACTTGAAGATCAAACTAATTAGTCACTTGACCTTCCCTTGCACTAGCAAAGGTTAACTAAGCGGAATTAAGACTCAATTTTCATCATCATTGATAAGGATAACTAGGATAGGACTTCCAATTTCTCATACCTTGCCAAAAGTTTATTTTACAGTTATTTATTTATTTTACCTGCCATTTAAATTACTTGTTCCTTATCTTTAAAACCCCGATTTACAATCTTCATAACCAATAATAAGAACATACCTCCCTGCAATTCCTTGAGAAGACGACTCGAGGTTTAAATACTTCAGTTATCAATTTATTTAAGGGTTTGTTACTTGTGACAACCAAAACATTTGTACGAAGGAATTTTCTGTTGGTTTAGAATCTATACTCACAACGCGACTATATTTTTATAAAATTCTTTACTACCAAAAATCCTAACGTCAAAATGGCGCCGTTGCCGGGGAATTGCAAACGTGTGCCTTATTATTGGTTTTTGTAAATATTTTTCTTTTACTTGTTCATTTATTTTTTGTTTTCCTTTCTTATTTCTGATTACTACTATGAATTCTCACCCCTCTCGCTTTGAGTTTGGTTATACTTTTGTTGCAAGGAATGGATGCTCTAATAGGACTATGCATCACGGTCTAAGCAATCAGAGATGGATGGAGCCAAGAGGATCTGATCAACCCTTTTGGCAACAACACCCTCCTAGACATCATGGATAGAGACCGTTCTACAATGCATACCAAGCTGATAGATATGGTGGACCGCCTTGTAGCTACCAACAAGCCCCACCATATACTCAGAGACCATCCTCTCAACATAGCTTCAAACCACCATACTCACAAGCTTCTTTTCACCATTCACTACCACATGATCCTTATCCACGCCAATGCCAATCCAATTACTCCCAAGAACCACCACTCCCCTATACACCATGTTCACATTCATCGAGCCAAGAATCACAGGTTCGCTTCAAAGAATCAGTAAACCAATTTAATGCAACCCTTCATCAACTGGAGCAAGCAATAAATCAATTATCTTCCAGATGTTCAGCCCCTCAACAAACTCCCATGGCTTCATATGGAGAATCCAATGAAGAACGCAGCAGAAAGAAGATGACACAAGAAGCTCCAGTGGACAGCATAGAGCACAAATTTGTACTGGAACAAGTAGAGAACGCTGTCATTATAGAAGAAGAAGAGTTGGTTGAAGATTTAGGAGATGCTGAACCTCTGCAGGAATACAGAGTTGTAGAGAATTTTGTCGAAGACGTTACAATTGATGCTAAAGAAGATGTTACACTGCCTCCAATGCAGATATCTTATGAAGACCTAGACGGAATAACTCAAGACGAATGTTTCCTTGATGATGATGATCAAGAGTCAAGTTCTCTTAGTGATGAACTTGCATCCGTAAGAGAATCCTTTGAGATAGAAGAATCTTCCCCAAGTGAATACAAAGATGATGCAGAGGTCGATTTCTCTCAACCTTCTAATTTTGACTCGAGTGACGAGGAAGATATCGAAGACTTTGATCAAGACATGGTTGAAACGGAAGAAATTTGCCAAGAAGTGGAGGAATTCACAGAAGATTACAAGGGAGCAGAACTTACAGAACCACTGGAAACACCTCTCCCAAGGCCACTACCACCCAACACAAACTTCAAGTGGTTAAATCCTTGACCTTTATCTTCAAATTTTCACTTGAATATGGTTTGCTTGAAATAGATGGCCAGCTTAGAGCTCTCTGCGGCTTTAAGAGTAAGAAGGAAATGGCTCGTACTCAGAGCTGGTGCACAAGGTTCAATAAAATTCAACGCTTCAACTCGAAGTGCACGGATTGGCATCATGATCAATCGAATGGATCTCGGAAAACGTTTGGTCACCATGATGAGAATCTACTTTCTAAACCGCCCGGGCTGGAGAAATGCAAATCAAGATAAAAACGGGTGTACAGGTAGAATTTGGGATCCTGGAATCTATTCCGACAGTCGTCACCCTGGGAGCCTGAGAATATGTTTGAAGCTGCTCAAAAGCTTTACGTACCTTGTTTGGGACCCCGGAGGCTATTGGCATTCCAAGCATTTTTGGAGATTTCTGGATGAATTTAAACATAAGCCGCCATAACAGGAAGCTCATCCAATGTCCAACTTAAGGACTTTAACTAGAAGTGCTAGGTGGGAGACAACCTACCAATGTATGGTCGTTTCTTTCTCAATTTCTTTATCTTGTACTGTTTGATTTTTTTTATGATTTCGTATTTTTTATTGAACCTAGATGCTATTCATCACATTGCATTTAGCTTGCATATCTACATAAAAAAAAGAAGGCGTGGCATGCGACCGCATTGCTCAGGCGTTCGTGTCATTTGCGAAAAACAGTCGCCACGCGTCCGCATCATTCACGCGGCTGCGTGACCTAGAGATCGGCATAAAGATCCAACGTCCAGAAAGTTGGGCTGGAATCGTGCGGCTACTGTGTGTTTCGCACAACACCAATCCCACGCGACAGTGTGAGCGACACGATCGCGTCGCATGGATTGCACACCACCCCAAAGGAGACAGTGAGTTGCGCTGAACCGACGCTAGAATGGTGCGTTTCGCACGATTTCTAGCGACGCAATCGCATGCTTCACGAGATCGCGTCCTTCATTATCTACCCATTCCATGCGACCGCGTGCCCCACGTGATCGCATCAACCCCATTCCACACCAGCCACGCGACCGCGTGCTCCACGCGATCGCGTGGATTGCAAATTATTAACCCCCTGTGACGCGAACCCTACCCATCGCGTGCCCCCACCCCCTTTTTTCTTCCTATTCCCTGCAACCACCCCGTGTCTCTCTGCCCTTCGCCGCCACACCTCCGATGACCACCCAGACCCCACCGCAACGCCCCCTTCTCTCTTTTACCTCTCTTTCTTCTTCTCCCCTCCACCACTCTTAACCCCCCTCCGCGACCACCACGCCCACTGCGCCGCCCTCAACCGCCGCGTTAGCCACCACCACCATCCCCCAGCCATCTCTCTGCCCCACTTTCTTTCCCACGCCTACTAGGTTCTGCCGAACGCCAGTCTTCTTTCAATTCCTAGTTAATTGCATATTTTTCTGTTTATGTTCATCATTAGGCTAGTTAGATATGCATGTTGTAGTGGATTCTAGGTGGTTAGGTAGCCTAGGATGTGGTTAGTGGATTTAGGCCTGATAATTGTACCGTTCCTGTTATCTATTTACCTGTTCCGTAATTTTATTCTGGCTGTGCTATTCATACTGTTCATCTGATATGTTCATGCTGCTAGACTATTCTTTAATATTCCTATTGTTTGTGACTGTTTGCAGCATTTGTCAATCTCATATGAACTGCTTTTCTTGATATCTGTTTTCTGAGAACGTTCAATTTTAGCCGGAATGCTGCCCAAATGTTCTGCAAATTAATTTTTTCACTTTTACATCTCAAATATTGGTTTTGGCATTTCTCACTTTTGCATTGCTCCACGAATACCAAACCAATTCTTGAATGAACGGGCCAACATTCTTATTATTCTTGTTTTCCTGGTCATTAATCTGGATTCTTGATGATTTGATCTTATTCTTTACTACTTCTATATCTATATAAATCATCATCACTACCCTGTTATCCATGCTTGACTATGAGTTGCCTGTTGCTTACAAATTGTGAAATTCTTGTTACTTAGGAACAAATCATCATGCCACTTACTCTGCCTTTCTTTTTACTAACTCACTGATTTTCGCCTTCTCACCTCTTTTTCAACTTTAACCACTCTTGACTTTCTAATTTTTTGACTAAGTCCTTCCACTTCTTAACTCATGGCATGATTATTATTGCTCTTAATCAACATGAATTCTATTTATATTACATTTTGGTTTGAAATTTCCCATCTCCGCTTTTTAACTCCTAAACAATCCAAAATGCACCATTATTCAACTCATTTCATACCCTACTGCTCCTTTGCCACTTTGTGCTTATCTTGTTATCTGCCTACTTGTTTTCCCATTTTTATTATATCCTAGATTTCTGTTTTCTTTCAGGATGTCTGAGCCACAAGGAAAGGGAAAAGGGAAGGCAACCACTGGCAAACGGAAATGAGGTGAATCCTCTATGTCTCTCCTGGAGCTTCTGCATGATGACTCCTGGCGGGAAAAACACTTTACTACGCAAGAGAAGGCTAACATGCTCCTCCCTGCTAATGATCCAATCAAGTTTGCAAATCGATACTGTGAGTTGAAGTTTCCCGTGTTTTCTACCTCCAGAAATCTGTATCTGGAGCAGAACCTTGAAAATTCCCGAAGAACTACAGTAGTACACCTCCGATCAGATCAAACAAGGAGGCTAGTTCTTCTTGGAGAGAAACTTGACTGAGGTAAATGCTTCCTGGGTAAGAGAGTTTTACTGCAATTATTTCAAGACTTCCCTGGATGCAGTGCACCTCAGAGGGAAACAGATACTATTCACTGAAGAAGCCATTGAGGATATTTTGCGCATTCAGCCTAAGTCAGATCAGCCTGACGATTACCAAAAGGCTGAAGAGGACATGCGCTTTCTGAGATTTGACTGGGATGCTGTCAAGGAGAGGATAGCCCTTGACCCTACTGTCCCTTGGGTCATGGGTAAGAACACTACCATGCCTAAAGGAATCAAGCGGATATAATTGAATGATGAGGCTCGACTCTGGCACCAGATCCTGAGTAACTTTATTATGCCGAGCACTCATGAGACAGAGCTGGCTGGTGCTATGATCACCCTCCTCTGGTGTGTGATGGAGGGTAAGGACCTGTACATGCCACAATTCATCCGGCACTATATGGCCAGTGTCCATGTCCGAGGCACCCTCCCCTTCCCTTATCTGGTCACCCAGCTAGGCCGTCGAGCTGACGTACTTTGGGAGGATGCTGATGAGAGGCCACCTGCTGCGGAGTGTTGGAAGATCATCCCTCACAGCAGAAATTTTCTGGCTTTAGGCTACAGACCTCCATTCCTTCCCGCTTCCAATGAGACAGCCACACCTTTAGCTGCCCTTTCTTCTTCCACTGCTGCACCTGCCCCACCCACTGCACCCCATCTGCTCCTGAGCCCATCTACCATTTGGTGCATCGCTTCTTCGCCCGATTGGACCATATGGAGCGTTGCTTGTTTATGAGCACCTCAAGTTGATGATCCGATCCGACGGCGACATCCCCTCTGAGCCTGACACCCCTTCTGACACATCTGAGGCAGAGGCGAGCACTCATGAGGAGGAGACACTGGCCCAGGCGGCGCAGACCGGACCACAGCAGGCTACGCCACAGCAGGAGGAGCCGCAACAGCTTCAGGCCACCGATACAGAGATTCCTATCTAGTCAGAGCCTCCCCTATAGCAGACAGATCCTCAGCCTACCATCGAGACACCAGCAGCCCATCTTTCTGGAGATGACACTTCGTCACACCCTGCTTGAGTGAGCATCGAGGATGATGCTATTATTTAAGTGTTGGGAGGCTGCCATCTCTGGCATCTATTTATTTTGGTGAACCACTACAAACTCTCTTCTTATTTTGTCTATTTTCTATATTTTTGCACATTTTTCTCTTTTTGCTTTTTATTGTACTTTTTGCATTATGCACTTTGAGCTATATGTATAATATCTTGGATGTTTTATCTTGATTTGCACCTTAGTTTACTAGTTATATTTTAAGTGGATTAATTAGTACAGTTTACCCTTTTTAGCATATGATAGTTTAGCTTAGATTGAAAAGAAAAAGGAAGTAAGCTAGAGACTTTAACAGAATAAAAATAATCCACACCTTATATATATAGCATTACATGTTAGTTAGTTAACAACATTTCATCAAGGAAGAACACTAAAAGTTTAAAGCCATCCAATATATTTTACATTGAGAATAATGGGAACTCTTAATTTCTACTTGCATGACATACTTAAGTGATATATGATTTTTGAGTTAGAAAACATACAGCCTGTGAGTTTTGAGCTTAATTGCATGGTTACATTTAAACCATAATATTTTATTCCTGTGTGTTCCGCCCTTCTTATTTATTTTGGTGTTCTTTACTTTGTTTTAATCTATATGTCCGATTATAGAATATAGATACATACCAAGAAAGTGATTGAGTCCATTGTTTGATTCTAGCTCACCATTCCCAAATTAGCCTACCTTCTACATCACCCTTGTTAGCCCCCTTGAGCCTTTAAATCCCCTCTTGTTTTATAACCACATTACTAGCCTTAAGCAAAAAAACAAAATAAAATCCCAAGTTGAATCCTTGGTTAGCTTAAGATAGAAATTGTGTATTGTGTAAGTGTGGGAACCTTATGGGAACATGGATGATAGAAACAAAAGGGTAGAAAGTTAAAAAGAATAAAAAAATTTATTTTTAAAAGTTTTGGGAAGCATGCTCATGTGAAGTCAAAATAATTTAATTACCATGTATAACAAAAAAAAATTTGTTTTTCAGTATTTGAATAAAGGGGATACAAAAAGAATTCCCCAAACGCAAAAAGTGACGCACATGGGATAAACATAAATAAAAAAATTAAGATATGAGCATGTAATATAAAAGGTGGGAAAAATATGGGAAAATAGGTAAAGAAGCTTTGCTTTACAAAATATGTATGTTAGGTGAGATCTTAGACTAATCAAGGATTCACTTAATTAGCTCACTTAGTCTTATACATATACCCTTACCTTTACCTTGGCCCCATTACAACCTTAATTAAAGACCTCGTGATTTTTGTATGCCTATATTCTATAATTGTTGATTGGTTAGATGAAGAACAAAGTTATGGAAAACAAGGATAGAAAGAAGAATAGAGTGATTAACCCAATAAATACTGAGTGACTAGAGAGTAAACACAAAATCCAGTGAGGGTTCAATAGCTCATCACCATATATCTCTACCTCTATTGCTAATTGTCTTGCAAGTTTAAAAAATATTTTATTTACCCATCTCAATTGTAAAAGTGTTTTAACATTATCTAAGGTTGGCTATGCATATATGATTCCTTGAGAATGTGAATTAATTTGACTACATGTAAAGCTTTATATATAGGTGAATAATAACTAGATTTGCATGACTCATTTAGGTAGATGCATCTAGGATAGATTGCATTGTATGAGATTCCACCATTTTACCTTATTTTTTCTCTTGGATTTAGCATGAGGACATGCTATTGTTTAAGTGTGGGGAGGTTGATAAACCCATATTTTATGATATATTTTGTTCTGAATTTAAGTGATTTATTCAATCCTTCACCTGCTCATTCATGTGAAATTGCATGGTTTTACTTTCCCTTCCTTACTATGTGATGTATGTGAAAAACATGTTTCCTAGGCTTTAAAAATATTAATTTTAATTACCTTTTATTTCCATTCGATGCCGTGACTCTTGTGATAAGTATTTTCAGATCTTCTAAGACAGGAATGATTTAAAGGATGGAAAGGAGACATACAAAAATGGAATGAAAGCGCAAAATGGAGTTTTTGAAGAAACTGGTAGCGACGTGAACGCATGGACGACGCGGCCGAATGCCAGCGCTAAATGGCAGTGACACGACTGCATGATTGATGCGATCGCCCGCCATAAGCGAAACGCATATGATGCGGACGCATGACTGAAGCAACCGCGTGACAAGGAAAACTCCAAATGACGCGACCACGTGACCCACGCGGACGCGTGACAGAGGCCACGCACCAAAAATTACAGATCTCGTTCCCAGCAGTTTATGGGCTCTTTTTGGCCCAGATCCAAGCCCAGAGAACACAGACCAAGGGCTGTAACGTGAAGGAATGAAATGAACAATCGGGGAGCGAATTTCAGGAAGCACTTTTCATAGTTTAGATGTAGTTTTTAGTGAGGGAGGTTCTCTCCTCTCTCTTAGGTATTAGAATTAGGATTTTTAGAAATTAGGAATATTTTTAACTTCTTCAATTACAGGTTCAATGTTCCTTTAATTTGTTTTCTCAATTTAGTTTATGGATTTCTATGTTCAACTCAACTTCTTTATTTGGCTATAACTGCCCGTGTTACATTTGATATCTTTATCAATTCATGATTTTGAGGTATTTCAGTTTATTATTACTCTCTTTTATTTATGTTACTGTTGCTCCCAATCCGAAGACATTTTTATTCCAGTAGATTTAATTTTTCCCTTTTGGTCTTGGTTAAGAAATTAGAAACTCAGGAGTTATTAAACTCAACGTGATCGATAATCGCTATCTTTGCTAATTAGCTTGAATTCCTATAATCCCAATATTTTTCTAGGAATTAACTAGGATTTGAAGATCAAACTAATTAGTCACTTGACCTTCCCTTGCACTAGCAAAGGTTAACAAAGTGGAATTAAGATTCAGTTTTCTTCATTATTGATAAGGATAACTAGGATAGGACTTCCAATTTCTCATACCTTGCCAAAAGTTTATTTTACAGTTATTTATTTATTTTACCTGCCATTTAAATTTCTTGTTTCTCATCTTTAAAACCCCGATTTACAATCTTCATAACCAATAATAAGAACATACCTCCCTGCAATTCCTTGAGAAGACGACCCGAGGTTTAAATACTTCGGTTATCAATTTATTTAAGGATTTGTTACTTGTGACAACCAAAATGTTTGTACGAAGGGATTTTCTGTTGGTTTAGAATCTATACTCACAACGCGACTATATTTTTATAAAATTCTTTACTAGCAAAAATTTAACGTCAACCAGCAACTAAAAAGGTGTCAAAAGTCAACAAAATAAGGAGTTCAAAAGCCCACAAGTGGGGCTATCTACACAAAAAGTTACAGAAATCGATTAAACACCCGAAGGCTTCTCAACAGCATCAGCACGGGGTGAAGGAGGGCGAGTTTGGAGAGGCGCTGCGTCCACTGTCCCGTCATCCCGTTTTAATATCTGGCAATCAGGATCTGCTATGGAACAAGCAAGAGTTGAAGAAGCCAACACGACAGAAACTTTGGCAACAGGCTCAGAGGGAGGCTCAACATCATCATCATCAGGATCATTAGGAATGATCTTGCCATCCTTCACAACATTATCCAAACTAAATAAAGCAAGGTCGGCCTCTGGGGTCATAACCCGAACCTGCTCCTTCATGTTCTCATAAGCAGTAGTTACGCTGCCCACAATGTGACCCTGGAGCTCAGAATAATCAACCCGGGCCGACTCTAACTCCTCCTGAAGACGCATCACTTCTCGGTAGGACGTGACATAGCTTTCTTTGTGTCTCAAGGCCGTGTCCTCAGCCAACCGCACAGAAGCTGCCAAAGAAAGAGAGCTAGCCTTCTCCCCCTCCAACTCCTTCTTCAGTTTAGTCACCTCCGCTTCAAACTCCTCCTTCAGACCCTTCATCCGATCACACTCTCGCTTAGCTTCCTCCATAAAGGCTTTGGTAGCATGCAGTGGCAGATTTTGGGCAGTTTGATACAGAGCAGCTCCCAAATGAACCATCTAAACACTACTCCGAGTTATAAAATCTAAGTGATGAAGGAGAAATACATCATCCATTGAGAGGGCACCATAAGGTGCGATCTGTTGGTCCACAAAGCCAATAGGGTCAAAATCCGGGGCATCCAGATTTAAAGGTTCAATGGTTCGAGGTCTTTTAGGAGGAGGGACGGCCGAAGGGGAAACCACAGCAGCAGTAGAAGATTGTGGGGATCCACTAAACGGACCCGAGGTGTAGGGATCATTCTCCACGGGCCAGGAGAGCTCGGCACAGACGACTTCAATGGGACCTGAGAAGTCCCTTCCCCATCTACACGGGCCGAGATGTTTTGAGCTGCAGTGGCCTTCCTTGCCTTTTTGAAGGCCTTCATTGCATCATTATTCTTGGCCATCTCTAAAAAATAAAGAACAACAATTTATCATACTGAGAAGAAAAGGGAAAAATAAAAAAAATAAGAAATAGTATACATCAAGTAATACTCAATATATCTCAGACGAGGGAGGGGTCTCCCAAACACTTTTTGGTATCTAAATGAGGGGATTCCCCCCAAAGATCCTCCAAAACCATCACAAAGGCCTGTTCGACCTCATCAAGCATCTCCCATGTATAACGGGATACTACTATATTCTGCTGCCAATGTAAAGGGAAGGATGGCTCCCCATTCGCTTCCAGAAAAAGGGGACGAGCTCCCTCAACAGCTCGAACCTTGAAAAAATAATTCTTGAAGTCCCTAAAAGATTCATCGTACATGGTAAAAACCTTGTGTCCTTGTGCAGATCTAAAAGAAACCCACAAAGCTTTCTTTTTTGAAGAGATTCCGGGTTTAGTAAAAAAAATAAAGGAAAAGAGTTTGAGAAGGGATAACATTCAGTTCTTGACAAAGAAGTTGAAAAATCTTAATAAAGCCCCATGAGTTTGGATGAAGCTGGGATGGAGCTACATTACACGACCACAACAAATCAATCTCAAACGAGGTAAAAGGAAAGGTGATATCCAACTGGCTGAAGAAATAGTCATAGGCATAAAAGAAAAGGCGCTCCCCCTGGGTCAGGACAGGGAAGCAAACCCTCTCCTCGGAGTCAAGTGCTACCAACTCATAGTTCTGCTCTTGATCCCTACTCTTATAGAGACGATGATGCTTCCTAAGCTCCACACAGAATTCAGCATTAACCACAGAAACACACATCAAAACAAGGGAGTCCAACCAATCGGACATACCCTCAGGAACCTTAGAGGACGTCTCTACAATATTTTTGCTAGAAGACATAGCCAACTAGTCCTACAAACAAGAAAAGGAGAGCGATTTACTAAAAACATCTTGGACGAAAATCAAAACAACTCAGCCAGCGCAAGCCAAACACGGCATAAACAGCAAAAAGAAACCCCATGACCCACACTAAGAAGGTCCAGGGGCATCCTTTGGAGGCAATCAGGGAATAAAGATTCTGGAAAATCTACAAGACTAATGTCTCAACAGAAACTCGCAGCAAGAACAAAGAGAAACCCTTTCCAAAAATAGAAAAACAAAAGCGAAGAAGATCAAACGAGCCGCCAAAAGAAAAATTTCTAACGAGGAGCAATCTACATTAAAGAAAAGCAATCAACAGAACAAAAGCCATCAAAAGGAGCAACCTTCCTCAAAAACAATAGTTCAGAAATCAGCAGTAGCATATGAAGCCCTAAAGAGCCAAACCAGGAAAATACACTCAGAAGCATACGTAAGGTCAAAAGGAAAAAAGCATGCATCACATTGACAAACCAAGCGTGATAAAGATTCAAGCTTTCCAACATACACTCAGTGAAAATCAAAGCTTCAAAATCAAATACAAAGAAGCAAAATAGGCGGCGAAAGAAGAAGCAAAACCAACCTGAAAAAAGGAGAGGAATGCGGAAGAAGGTTGAAGACGAAAAAGCCAGAAATCGCCTATGCCAAACAAACGTCGCAAGAAGAAACACCAAGAAACGTAAGTTTTCGGATGAAAACAGAAGGAGAGGAGAAAAAGGGAAGTTACAGCAAAAGCAAGAGAGGAGAAAAAACGTTTCTTGAGAGTAAAATTCAAAATAAATGCCAAGAGAAACAGAGCATCAAAAACCAATTAATGGGGCATTAAAAACCTTCACACGTTCCCAAGGCTAGGACGCTAATCCAAAAGCGCGCGTTTTCAAAAGGAAGCAAAACGTTATGCATTCAAAAAAGGAACCCTAGAAAGGCAAAATCGACAAAATGCTCGAGTTCGGCTTCACCTGAGAAGGTTCAAAGTCCTAAAACTAAGACTCGACCTACAAGTAAAGACCAAGCTCGAGCAGGCGCACTGTTCATACCCTGGGTCAAAGCTGTCCGAGCTGGGATGTTCTACAGACAAAGCGACCAACCTCTTCAGGTCAGGATGACCCGACCTCTTCTCAAAGAGCTCGGCCAAGTCACAGGAAAGCCCAATAAAGGGCCCAAACAGAGGAACACGTCCAGAATCCAAGGGCCGCCCAAAGCTCGTAGGGATAAAGGCGGTTCCCTTGAAGATAAGATGACCTCACTCAAAGATAAGATAAGATAAGATAACATAGTTATCTCCAAAAAGGTCACTCCACACTATTATAAATACACTGGAGCACCGAGATATAACTCCTACTCTGATTCTACTAAATACCTGCTTAATACCCTTGCTAACTTAAGCATCAGAGTCCCTTGCAGGTACCCCCACCCTCCAGGGATGAAGGAATCAGCACCGCCACCAAGTCCAACAAGTCGGACACAGCAACTCCGACCAATACGGAAGATCTCACCCGAGATCGACCTATAGTTTCAGGTAACCCTCGGAACATCTCTCTTTATTATGTGCTTTCTTTAATTGCTTGCTTGATTTACTCTTCTTGTCCATTTAATTTCTTATCCTTTTATAAATCAAACCCCCTTGTCCATTCATAGCCAATAATCATTCACTTCATTGCATTTCCTTGTGAGACGACCCGGAGTTTAAATACTCTGGTAAATTTTCATTGGGGTTTGTACCTGTGACAAGACCAAATTTTTTATTGGGAGGATTGTTTGTTGGTGTAGAACTATACTTGCAATGAGAATAATTTTGTGTGAAATTCTATACTGACACAACAATTTTCTTAAATAAGACGTTGGACGCCTGGAATAGTGCAGGAGACTGTCGTTGAATGCCAGTTTTGGGCCTTCTATTCTGAAGCAAAGTAGGAATTATTTTATATTTCTGGAAAGCCCTAGATGTTAGCTTTCCATTTCCATTGAGAACGATCCATTTGGATCTTTGTAGCTCCAGAAATGCTCCTTCGAATGCAAGAAGGTCAGATCCAGACAACATCTGCAACACTCAGAGCCTTCAGCTTTCTCATTCTTTCCCTTTTTCTTTTCTTGCTTTAATTGTATTTGCTTCTTCAAGGTTTTCATGATTTCAAAAGATTTCACAAAATGTACTAGATGAAAACTTCAATTAAATATAATCCAATGCAATTGAGCAATAATTTAATCATACTAGCTTTCCAATACTTGTATGCACATGCTAAAGTCTTCTTTAATTCCTTGTTTGTTTATGATCATGATACTTTACTGCTTTTGAACTCACAGAATTCAAGTTGGTAGTTATAATGCCACAACAGCATGTTACAAATCAAGATTCAAGCTATGCTTTATTCATACACACATGTAAACAGAGAAGGTAAAAAGACAATCATGCAATTTAAAGTGCTAGAAACAAATGAAAGGAAAAAGAACTTTACAACCTTGTAATTCATCTTCTCTATTGTTATCGTTTTCCATCTATTCTTCCCTTCCCTTGCCAAACTCAGCATGCTTGTTCATCCTCAAGCAATAATTAGAACAATGGCTATATGGCTTAAGATGGATCATGAATGTCTTACACAATGAAATGTTAGCAGTACATGTGTTTTGAGCAAGCAAAATTAAGGATAACAATCAAGGCACAAGAGACAGAGACATTGTGGTTGCAAACATAAGATGGTGTGCATGATACATTGCATAAAAAATATAAGTGGCACACCAAACTTAGTGTGACACTTTCACCTGGACTTGATGCAAGTATCTAGTAAACATTGGAACCAAATTTTGTTGCATAGCAACACCAAACTTAGAATGCAACCATATGTCACTGTATTTGAACTAAAACTAAACAAATGAAATTGTTATCTGTTATATACAATACCAAGCCAAGAATCTGTGATGAACAAGGATCTCTTGGTGATGTATTCACAAAAACAGTTAATAACAGAAAGCATTAAAATAAGGAAATGGCTAAAACAAAGAGAAGACTAATATTGTCCAACTAAAAAGAAAAATAACACTGCAAAAAGGGCATTATGATTATGCAGACAAGTGGTGTTGCTGAATGAGTTGCATAGAAAAATAAGTGGCACACCAAACTTAAAATCTTAGTGTGACGCTTCCATGTAAAATTGATGCAATCATTTAAAAAGATTGAAAAAATTTGTTGCAGGGCAACACCAAACTTAGAATGTAACCATATGCCAATTTATTGAAATTTAAACAAAGCAAGGAAGAGAAACGTTACCTACTATTGGCATGTTGTTCTTCACTTTCTTCCTCTTCTTCCAGTTTGTTAAGAGGAATAACCTCAAAGGGGAGAAAGTTTCAGCTAGTGTCCCTTGTCTTGGCCTCTTCTCAGCAAGCTTCCTTTTGTACATGGCTTGATTGACCTTGCTTGCTGGACCAGGGACATGATTGGTGCTCTTGTTAGTTGCCTTCACTTCTTTGGATTCAAGACTTGGTGGTTGTGTGATTGTTGGAGTGATTTCTTCATCAAGAGCTTTTTGAATTGATGGTTCAGTGAGCTCTTCGTTCATGTAATTCTCTGCTTCACTTGAGTTTGGACTTCCTTGATTGTCCTTCTCACTTTCTTGTTCTTCCACTTCCTCTTTTGCACTCAACAATTGACTTAATAGCACTTTCATGGAGGAGGTTTGTTGTTCTTCCCAAGATTTCTTCATTTCCTCTTTATATCTTTCAATCAGTGTTGAGCATCTTTGGTCCAGGGGAGTTTGAGGAGGTTGTGAGTGTTCAGGTTCTCTTGTCATCTCAAGTGCAGTTTCAGGTTCAAATGTTTCCACCACATCTTCCTTCTTTGCAATTTCACTTGATACAGTGACCTCCTCATCTTGCTTTTCCACTTCCTCACCCACAAATTGGTCTTCATCCTCTCTATTTGATAGTTCTAAGTTCCTTCTCGTCTTCTCTGAGGGCCTATTCATCGTTTTGAAGAGGAATTCTTTCAAGGATTGGGGTTGTGTGTATCTTTACACGAGTTGTCTGTGTATTTTAATGGCTTGGCATTGGCTTGTTGTGGTGAAGTTGTGTTGAGGGGTGTGGAATGAGTCCTGTGATTGGTGGGATGACTTGTATGGATTTTGGAGGAAACTTTGTGTTGAGGCATAATCAAGTGATGAAGAACTTTCAAATAAGCAACTGGGAAGTGAGGGTGGATGCTCTTTCATTCTTTGGTGATACTCCCAGCCACCATTAGAATAATGACTTGCATCATTTTGTGGTGGAGAAAAATATCCCATATGATTCTCTTGCTCATCTTGTGTCTCTGAAGCAAATCTCCATGGATTGGAGTGCTCAGAATTTGTATCTTCTTGGTGATATTCCCAACCATCATTATAATAATGACTTGAATCATATTATGATGGTGGGTAATATCCCATGAAGTTTGTTTGATTAAAAGATGAGGTGAACTCCATTTGAATTTTGTAAAACACAACACCAATGAAAATTAAAATTACTCATATCAGAAATGAGTTTTTCTTAGTGAGGCAAAAACACAAACACCTTGGTTTCAACTTAGAACAGAGAACAAAAAGAAAAAAATGCTTTGTCTAGACTTCTCACCCACTTAATCATTGTTGATCTAATCAATCCCCGGCAACGGCGCCAAAAATTTGATGGTGTTTTTGTGCAAAAATGAATTTCCAACACACATAACTAACCGGCAAGTGTACCGAGTCGCATCAAGTAGTAATAACTCACAAGAGTGAGGTCGATCGCACAGGGATTGATGGATCAAGCAACTTTAGTGGGTGATTAGTTTAGTCAAGCTAACATTGAGTGAATTGTGTGAAGTTGATTAACAGAAAGTAAATGAGAAGAAAAATTAAAGTGCAAAAAGTAAAATGGACAGAATCTTAAAGAGCAAGCTATGTAAATTGCAGAAACTTAAATGACAAGAAATGTAAATTGCATCAAATGTAAAGGGAATTGGGTGCAGGAAATTTAAATGGAAGTAGTAGATCAAAGCTTAGAACCATAGCAGGGAAATTAAAATTGCATGAAAAGTAAATTCAGATCACAGTGGCTCAAATGTAAAGTGCAGAGGAACAAAAGTGTAGGAAAGTAAATTGGAACAATGAGAACAGAAAACAATCAATTCGAGAACCAGAATATGAAATCAAATGCTGCAGTAAACAGAAATGCTTGAAGAAGCAACACAGAATGTAATTCCACTCAATTTTGAAGTTTAAAGAGACAAATGAAGATCATCAGGGAATCAATGAGACTAGAGAACAAGTCTAGATCTCAAGCCCTTCCTTGATCAAATCAGAAAACAATTTGCAGAAGAAAAAGGAGATGAAAGCAATAAATGAAAACTCATTCAATTCTCAATTTTCTGAAATTATGCAGAAGAAGAACAAGAGATTTCAGATCAAGTGAAACAGAATTCCTTCAATTCTTGATCCAAAATTCAAACTTAGAAAAGAAAAACTAAAGAGAGAGCTCTCTACTACTACTCCTAATGCTCCCTAGTAGAGTCAGCCTTCCCTAATGGAGCTCTCTATTAGAGCCAACCTCCTTATGAAAATGAAACAGATGCCTTTTTATAGGCTGAAAAATGAAAATCAAATTCTAAACAAATTACAATTAAAATAAATTCCTAAGCTAATTGATCCTTGTGCCTTTGAATGATGATAATGGGCTTAGCTTGCTTTGGATTTAAGGATCTAGATGGCCTTGGTTCAATTGGTGAGGAATTGAATTTAAATGGATTTTTGGTTGAATTTTGGCCCATGGGTGACACTCCCAGGGCAATGCTTGGCTCATGGGGAGAGCGCAGCATTGGTGCTTGTTTCCTTGGCCCTTTTCGACAAGGTTTGGTTGACAAGGGGGGAAAATAGTGCTCAGCTCTTGGCAAGAGCGCAGCATCCTTCTTGTCTTTTGTGGGCTTCCAAGTTCGAACCATTGAGAATGCACTTGCTGGCCATTTTCCTCGCATTTCTTTTGGTAGAGAGCACGACAATGCTCTCCAAAAGAGCGTTGTGCTCTCCAAGTGAGCGCTACTTCCTTGGATTCCTTGTGTCTCCCTCTTCGAGCCTTGGTGGAAGCACTTTGGTTTATTTTCGCTTGTTTTTAGCCCTTAAATATGCCTTTCACTCAAGCCTCAATTTTACGCCAAATATGGATTGCTATATATCGTTGGAAAGCTCTGAATGTCAGCTTTCCAACGCAACTAGAAGCACATCAATCGAACATCTGTAGCACAAGTTATAGCCCTTTGAAGGAGGCATGGTCATGCTGTGAGCGCCCCAAATTTAACTTAGCGAAAATTTGCTTCCAACCTCACTTTTTGCATCACGATAATGCTCCGCTCTTGGCAAGAGCGCAGCATTGTGTGTGCTGGTTGCTTTCTTCTTTGATTTGGTCATGGACCACACTTTTGAAAGCGTGGCCTAAGGCTCCAAAGTGTGCTCCAACTTCAAAGTGTGCTCCAAAGCTCTTTTTTTCTCCTTTTTTGCTTATTTTGTGCTTCTTTGCTTCTTTTTCTTCTTATTTTGTACAATATTTATAAAATTAAAAGATCAAGGAAATATTCTAATTAAGCACAAAAGAATGCAATATTTGAGCACTAATCATCAATTTCTTGTATGAAAAAGCATAGAAAAACATGACATGATGACATGTCATCACTAGCCAAGGAGCAGAGGCTGGGCGTTCAATGCCCTATAGGGAGCAGAGACCTGGAGTTGAACGCCAGGAAGGGAGACCCTAATTGGCGTCCAATTCCCCACATGGAGCAAGAAGATGGCGTGGAACGCCAGCCAGGGAGCAGAAGCTGGGCGTTCGACGCCCACAAGGGGGCAAAGAATTCGAATTCCCTAGCCTCTAAAGATCATTGGGTCCCACAGAATCTGCACCTACCCCACCTTCTTATCTCTCTTACTTTCCCTCTTTCCCACACACACTCTTCCCCATACACCCTCAACCAATCACATCCACATCACCTTTTTCTCTTCCCAACACCCTTCATCCCCTTCCATCCATCAATTCCCACCAACCACACCCACTTTAAATTCAAACTTTCCCACCTATCTTTACCCTCCATTTTTGAACCCAACCCTCTCCCACCCCTATAAATAACCCTTCTTATAACCCTTCAACCACACCCCTCTACATACTAGCCCCCACTAAGACGAACCTCTCTCTCCCTCTATCTCTACTATTCTTTTCTTCTTCTACTCTCTTCTTCCCGGTTGCTTATATTTGTTCGAGAACGAGCAAAGTTCTAAAGTTTGGTATTGCAAAAGCTTTTCTTTTTTACTTCTACCATCCCTAGGTATTGCACCAAAGTCTGGTGAAACCTCAAGAAAGGGAAAGGGAAAGGCCATTGCCTCTGCATCTGAATCTTGGAAAATGGAGAGATTCATCACCAAGGCTCATCAAGACCACTTCTATAAAGTAGTGGCAAAGAAAAAGGTGATCCCGAAAGTCCCCTTTATGCTAAAAGAAGGATGAGTACCCGGAGATCCAACAAGAAATCCAGAGAAGAGGTTGAAAAGTTCTGGCCAATCCTATCCCGGAAGTTGAGATCTTAATGGTGCAAGAGTTTTATGCCAATGCTTGGGTAACCAAAAAGCATGACACTAGTTTGAACCTTTATCCCAAAAATTGGCCCACTATGGTCCGAGAGTGGCTCTTGGATTTTAACCCAGAAAGTGTAAGGCTGGCATTCGAATTACCACAACTACAGGGAGACCCACACCCTTACACTAGAAGAGTCAATTTCGATCAGAGGCTAGACCGAGTCCTTTCAAACATCTGCATGGAATGAGCTCAGTGGAAGAGGGATCCTCAAGGCAAGCCTACCCAACTAAGAAGGCTTGACCTCAAGCCATGGCTAGAGGATGGTTGGAGTTCATCCAACGTTCTATCATCCCAACAAGTAACAGTTCTAAGGTTACTATAGACCGAGCAATAACAATTCACTGCATTATGCTTGGAAATGAGGTGGAAGTACATGAAGTGATACCTCAAGAGCTATACAAGGTGGCAGAAAAGCCCTCCACCCAAGCGAGGTTAGCATTCTCACATCTTATTTGTTACTTATGCAATTCAGCTAGAATTATCGTAGACGGAGATGTCCCTGATAAACCACTATTTTATGGTTTATCTTGTGCTAAATTGAGTGGATTTTATAATTTCATCACACACTTATTCATGAAAACTGCATGTTTAACAAATCCTTCCTAATTTTGTTCCATGATTGAAAACTTGCTTCCTAAGCCTTTAAATTGTTAATTTTTAATTCTCCTTTGTTACCATTTGATGCCGTAATGCGCTTGTCAAGTGTTTTCAGGGTTACAGGGCATGAATGGTTTAAAGGATGAAGAGGAGGCAAGTCAAAGTGGAAGGAACACAAGAAACTAAAGAGATTGCAAATGAGGAGCGACGCACACGCATAGCTGACGCGTGCACGTGCATTGGCGCATTTCACAGTGACGCGTACGAATGATTGATGCATACGCGTGACCTGCACAGAAGTGCAGCGACTCGTACGCGTGGCCAACATGTACGCGTGACAGAGCGTCACGTGCTGCATTTATCAGAACTCGCTGGGGTGATTTCTGGGCTAATTTGGACCTAGTTTCAAGCCCAAAAACACAAACTAGAGGCAAGGGTGTAGCTGAGACAGGGCATACTTTCAATTTCACGTTAGTTTTAGTTTTAGTTTGAATGCTAGAGAGAGAAATACTGCTTCTCCTAGGATTCTAGCATTTTTCTTAGTTTTCGCTTTTGGATTGGATTTTGAGAGAGTCGTTACTACCTTCGATTGAAATCTTCATCGTTATAGTTTGTATTTCTATCACTCTGATCTTTTATTTTCCATTTAGTTGTTCCAATTCATGTTCGGATTTTGTTAAGTTGAATTCATTAATTCAAGGAACTATTTTTATATTTAATTCCATTGCTTGCTAATTTCTCTTAATTAATTATCAGTTTCATTTTTGCTTTTGTTAATTTAAATTCAATTACCATGTTTCTATCTACTCCCTTTACATGTCTGTGAAAATGCCATTCATGTTAATGGAGTAGAGCTCCCAACTTAGCTTTGGAGTTGATTAATTGAAAACCCTTGAGTTGGAAAACTCAAGTATTAATCTGTAATTGGAAGTTGCTGGCTAACTCACTTTTCACTAACTCTAATCCTTCCCTTTGAAGTGATTAGGACTTATGAATCAGAGTTAGTACTACTCACTCAACCTTCCTTTGCAACTGTAAGAGGATAACTAAGTGGAAGCAACAACCTTTTATTATTATACTTGGAAAAACCAACAAGGATAGAAACTCCAATTGATTTTCTCCTAGCCAAGGCCTTTTATTTCAAATACACAACATCTCTTGTTAATTGCTCCTTGATTAACTTCTAGTTATTTATTTTTCCATTTTCAAACTTCAAAAATTTCTCAGAAAATTCCTGACCAATAAATTGCACCTTGTGTCAACTCTTTGGGAAACGACCTAGGAATTATACTCCTAGTAATTGAATTTTAATTGTGACACAATTCTAAATTGATAGTGGAATTTTCGTCGGTTAAGAATTGTACTTGCAATGCTGCTTTTATTAAAATTTACTTAACCGGCATTTTTCCACCCGTCATTCCCCATTGAGGAAGACAAGCCCATCACTAAAAGAAGTATGGAGCATGTAAGAGAGCCTGCACAAGAGCCTGTGCAGCCGCCTCCAGGAATCCTTGAGATGCTAATGAGCGGATATTTTATACGCTTTTTGGCATCATTTTCATATAGTTTTTAGTATGTTTTATTTAAGTTTTACTAAGTTTTCATAGATTCTAGTGCAAAATTCACATTTTTGGATTCTACTTTGAGTTTATGTGTTTTTCTGCAATTTCAGGTATTTTCTGGCTGAAATTGAGGAGCTGGAGCAAAAGTCTGATTTAGAGGCAGAGAAAGCACTGTAGATGTTATCCGGATCTGACCTCCTTGCACTCGAAAGAGATTATTTGGAGCTACAAACATCCAATGGAGCTTTCTCAATGGCTATGGAAAGCTAACATCCAAAGCTTTCCAGAAATGTTTAATAGTCCATACTTTGGTTTAGAATTGAAGGCTCAAAACTGGCGTTCAATGCCATTCTCCTGCCCTATTCTGGCGTCCAATGCCCAAAGGAGAAGAGACCAGCATCCAACACCCAAAAAGGAACCCCTAGCCAGTGTTCAACACCCTAGAGGCCTTTTAGCACGTGGATTTCAATCAAGCTCGGCCCAAACACTCACCAAGTGGGCCCCAGAAGTGGATTTTAGCACTAAAAGACTGTTTTACCTATTTTATGTAATCCTTAGTCATTAGTTTAGTATTTAAAGTAGAAGATCACTCTTTGTTAGGGATCTTCGACCACTTTACACCTTTATCATTGTATTTTCTGCCAGTGTGTGTTTCTAAACCTCCTAGGTTAAGGGGAGGAGCTCTGCTGAGTTTTATGAAGTAATAAAATACTTTTGTTCTTTCTTAATATGTGTTTGATTCTCTATTCTAAGATGTATATCTGTTCTTCATCATTATGAATGCGTTGAACTGGCACAAGTTTATCTCATTCTACATGGCTTCAGAGTGAGTCTTTCATCGGACAATGATGTACCACTAGCTTGATTATACATCTCTTAGACGGCTAATCCACGACTTCGTTGGGGACTTTTCGAGACACCAGTTCAACCGAGGTATGGGGAGATTAGAGTCTTTGTGGTAGAGGCTAGAACCAAAGGTGCAGCATTCTCTGATCCAGAAAATTCAACCTTGTCTGTGATGTTTTGAATAGGATCACTAAGGAGAACGACTACAGAAGCTTCACCCTCAATCAGACTGGATCCGCACTAACCCTAGAGTTTAGATCTGGAGGAGCATTGGCAACCTCTCAACCGGCGTTGATCACATACAGCCTGCCATAGAAGAAATCATTCACAGTTGAAGAAGACAGTAAGACTGGAATTAATCCAGAAGAACAAAGCATCTCCAAGACTTAACCATCTTCATATCATTGCATTTACCATCAACTGAGTAATGTTTTATTTATTTTCCTTTTATACGAATTAAAGAAACAAACGACTCTTCTATCCACGTGACTAAGATCTACAAGATAACCATAACTTGCTTCAAATTACGATCCTCGTGGGATCAACCCTGACTCACCTCAGGTATTACTTGGACGACCCAGTGCACTTGCTGGTTTAGTTGCACGAAGTGTGGGAATTCGTGCACCAAATGCCTCAAGGGATGTATTTTCCTCTCCCAAACCTATTGGGATCAACTGAATGACTCTCTAGGAGAATTGAGCTCCAACGTGGATCAACTGAGACTGGAACACCAAGAGTAGTCTGCCATCCTTCATGAAATAAGAGAAGATCAAAGAGCCTTGAGGGAAGAGCAACTAAGATAAGGGCAAGACATAGAGGAGCTTAAATGCTCCATTGGATCCACTAGAAGGAGTAGTAGCCACCGTCATTAAGGTGGTCACGTTTCATTATCCCCTTACTTATGTTATTTGTCTGTTTTCCATTATATTTCAATGTCTGTTTCCTGTTTCTAGTGCATGATCATCTTTGTGATGCCAGGGCATTTTGGCCAGTTTCACTGAACTTTTCTTTACTGTTTTTAAGGTAGTTTCATGCATTTCTTTAGGAAATAAGCTAGTTTTGGGTAGATATTCACTTACACCTTGATTCAAGCATACATTGTGAATTTTACATGATTTCATGAGGATTTTGCATGAGTTTAGTAACAAATTGTATGTTGCATTACCCATGACTTGGACTAGAACTTTGATGCACTCTATTGCTTGATTTCAGGACCAAAGGAAGCAAGGAAGAACCACTTAGCAGTCATGTTAATCTAATTAACGTTACCACTAACGTGGAATGGGAGGTAACTTGCAAAGTTAATGAGAAAAGTGATTGCCAATAACGCTCTCGAAGGAATCATTGCCCATGTTAAGAGTCCACGTTAACTTAGTTAACGTGGCCTCTAACGTTAAAAGGGGGAAGGAAGCCAACGTTAGTGACACTCAACATTGTCACTAACGTTAGTGACAATGTTGAATGTCACTAACGTTCTCGAAGGTTGGCAAGGCCACGTTAGAAGCCACGTTAACCTAGTTAATGTGGGCTCTAACGTGAGGCAAAGGGGTACATTGGAACGTTAGTGACAATGTTGAGTGTCACTAACGTTCTCGAACTCATACTTTCACTAAAACGTTAACACCCCTAACGTCCTGAGCTAAAGTCTCTACCCACTTCACACTTTCTCTCTGCAAGTAAAACCAAGCCCAAATGAAGAAGAGAACTGCTTCAAACTCAAGATCCAAAGGCCCAAGACTTGAAGAGCCAACTAGAAGCTGAGAAGAGTAGTATATATAGGAGTAGCTTTGAATTATTTAAGGAGTTCTGGAAGTTGGAAAAGAGCACTACTCTCTGTATTTTACTCTGCTCTTCTAGTTCCATGATGTATTCTCCATCTTTGTTTTCCTTTTCTAAAGCTATGAACAACTAAACCCCTTTCATTGGGTTAGGGAGCTCTATTGTAAGTTGATGGATCAATACTAGTTTTCATTATTCTTCTTCTATCTTTTCTCTTGATTTTACTTGAAAGCTTTCGATCTTCATCCCATTGGGTAGTTATCATGGAAAAGAAGCTATTCAAACTTGGATCTCTTCTGAGCCTTGAAAGAGGAATGAAGAGATCAAGCTAGAAATGCTTTCTCATGCTGGACCAAATTGGGTTTGGATGGATATGTGACTATAATCCTCTCAATACTTGATTTGGGAAATGCATGTGGTATAATCAGTGACCACACTTCATCTCTTCTCATGAGCAATTGACCAAGGAATTGGCTATTGATCAAGATTTGAGAGATTGAATTGCAAGAAATTGTAATTCAATCAATTAAGATTGCCAAGGAGATCAATGAGTGCATTGATTGAGGAAGAGATGAAAATGAACTTGATCCGGAGAATTGCAATATCTCCTGCGCCCAATGAACTCCCCAATTCTGATCTCACCCATTCTCTTTAATTTCTGCGTTTACTTTCATGAGCAAACACCCCATTCCCATTTACAATTCTGCAATTTACTTTCAGTCATTTACTTTCAGCCTTTAATTCTAGCATTTACTTTTTCTGTTATTTACATTCCCGCCATTTTATTTTCTGCAAATCCCAACCCAAATTCTGAATTCGCTCAACTAGAACATTCTTCTAATTAAAGTTGCTTGATCAATCAATCCTTGTGGGATTCGACCTCACTCTATTGTGAGTTTTTACTTGACGACAAATTTGGTACACTTGCCGAAGGAAATTTGTTGAGAGACGGTTTCCACCTGCATCACTTTGTTTATGTCTTAAGGCTATAAAATATTTCATGTATCTCTCACCATGCTTAAAAGAAAAGTTTTATTTGAAAAAGAGATGTAAGATGCATGAACTCAAGTTATATAATAAGAATGGTCCAATTATTTGATGTGGTGGCATGATTTTTACTTTCTGGATGCATGAATCAACAGTGCATATTTGATATTGTAGTAAAGTATGTTGGATCTTGAAAGAATGATGGAAAAGGTGAATTATTATTGGTAATATGAAAAATCCAAAAAAAAATTGATTCTTGAAGCAAGAAAAAGCACCAATAAGAAAAAGAAAAAGAGAAAGAAAAAGCAAAAAAAAAGAGAGAGAAAAAAAGAAAAAGCCAATAGCTCTTTAAACCAAAAGGCAAGAGCAAGGATTCAAGGCTTTAAGCATCAATGGTTAAGAGAGCCTAAAAGAAGCAAACTCTTGGCCTAAAAAATTCAAATGAGCTGTTTTCCCTAACTAAATGCTTGTGGTGTGAAGGAGTCAAGTGAAAAGCTTGAGACTGAGCAGTTAAATTCGTAATCCCAAAAGCAAAATAGTGTGCATAAGAACTCTGGGTACCACTGTCTAGGGATTCTAGCAAAGCTGAATCACAATCCAATTGGGTTCACCCAGTTAAGTGCATGTGGCGTTTATGTATCCGGTGGTAATACGGGAAAACAAAATGCTTAGGGTTACGGCCAGGCTCAAAAATAAGCTATGTTCAAAAATCTAAAAAAATTAAACTAAGAGAGTCAATAATATCATCCGAATTCTGAATTCCTAAAGATGCCAACACTTCTGAGCTTCAAAGGATAGTGAGATACCAAAATTGTTCAGAAGTAAATGGTTACTAGCCCCGCCCATCAATTGGAACTAAGCTTCATTGAAAACTCTGAAATTTATTGTATCCTTCTCTTCTTTCTGATCCTACTTTATTTTTGGTTACTTAGGGACAAGCAACAGTTTAAGTTTGGTGTTCTGACGAGCGGATATTTTATACGCTTTTTAGCATCATTTTCATATTGTTTTAGTTATGTTTTGTTTAAGTTTCATTATATTTTCAAAGGTTTTAGTGAAAAATTCACATTTTTTTATTCTACTTTGAGTTGTTGTGTTTTATGATAATTTCAGGTAATTTCTGGATGAAATTGAGGAGTTTTAGCAAAGTCTAATTCAAAGGCAAGGAGAGCGTAGCAGATGCTATCAGATTCTGAACTTCATGCACTCAAGTGAGCATTTCTCAAGATACATAGGTCCAAATGATGTGCTCGAAATAGCGTTGGAAAGCTAACTTCTAGCGCTTTTCAGAAATATATAATAGTCTATACTTTTCTTCGAAGGTGCCTACCCATATTGGGCGTTGAACTCTTAAGAACTACCCCTTTTCTGGCGTTCAACGCCCCAAAGTAACTCAAGCTAGCATTGAACACCCAAACACCCCCTTTGGGGTGTTCAATACCCACCAAGAAGCATAAGGCAGCATGGATCAACCCTTTAATGGGTGTTCAACGCCCATCCCTTAAGTTAGACGCCAAAGCTCAGCCCAAGTACTTAACTAAAGTGGGCCCAAGAGTGAACTTTCGCACCTTTGGTTTAGTCTATCCTAATTTTGTACTTCTTAGTTGTTAGGTTTTTATATATAGAACAAAGATCACCACTGTTTGGGATCTTTTCCCCTTTGCATGTTTTACTATTACTTTCTGTAAGCTATGAGCAACTGAACCTCCTAAGTTAGGCTTAGGAGCTCTGTTGATTCTCATGGATTAATAATATTACTGTTTCTATTTCAATATGTCTAATTCTATTCTCTTATGCATTCTCATTCTTCATCTCATGAATTGAGGATGAATCGTGACATTCATCCTTGTTCTACTTGGGTTCCGTGCGAGTCCTGACCCGGATAGCATTGAGCTAAAGCTAGAGATTGCATTGCGGATTCCAAGAGCGTACCTGGGAAACTTTGGATATGTGACATAAAATCCCGTTGACCGTGGGTTACTGAGGTCTCTGTTGCGTTAAGGCTAGAGTCAAAGAAGAAGCATTCCCTCATTCGGATGATCCGACCTTGTCTGTGGCGTTTTGAGTAAAATTGCGAAGGAGAGTGGATTGCTTAGGGCTTCAGCTTCGGCCATAGTGGGAAGCCATGAGTTAACTTGATGAGAGGACATGAGTTGCTCGGATATGGTGGACTGCTATGGTTTAGAAGAGATTAACTTGATGAGAGGACATGAGTATTACACTTACGGCTGCCATTGAATGAATCATTCGTTATTGAAGTAGACAGTAAGAAAAGTTAATCCGGAAAGAATACGCATCTCCGAAGCCTTAACTGAATCTCTATCATTGTTTTCACACTAACCTGGTATTTCGTTCTTTACTATTTTATTTATGATTTCAAACAAACAACCATATTTTCTAATCGCCTGACTAAGATCTACAAGATAGCCATTGCTTGCTCAATCTGACAATCTCCGTGGGATTCGATCCTCACTCACCTGAGGTGTTACTTGAACGTCCCAGTGTACTTGCCAGTTCATCTATGCAAAACTTGCGGAGTTCAATTTTGCGCAACAGTCCTGGATCATTATACTTCTCCAAAATGGGGTTCATCAAAGAAGATATGGATTTACCCAAAGACAAAGTCTTAAGCTCACCAATTCTATCTTTATGTGTTCACAAATCCTTCAAGAACTTAGCATATTTAGAAATTTGTTGGATTGCATCAAGGAGAGGGATTGTTACCTGAACCTTCTTGAAGACTTGTAACATTCTAAGGTCAAACTCCGGAGTCCTTTTGGCTTTCTTCACCATGGAAGGAAATGGAATGGGAATGGATTCATCCACTATGGCCTTCCTCTTAGGCTCCTTGATGTTCACTTCACCTCCTTCTTGCCTTGGCTCCTCCTCATCGTCCTTAATTTGTGCTTCAAAAACTACTTCCTCCTCATGGATGTCTGATGAGTGGATATTTTATATGCTTTTTGGCATAATTTTTTCATATAGTTTTCAGTATGTTTGGTTTAAGTTTTATTTAAGTTTTCATAGGTTTTAGTGTAAAATTTACATTTTTGGATTATACTATGAGTTTGTGTATTTTTATGCAATTTCAGGTATTTTTTTGTTGAAATTGAGGAGCTGGAGCAAAAGCCTGTTACAGAGGCAGAGAAAGTATTGCAGATGCTTTCTAGATCTGACCTCCTTCACTCGAAAGAGCTTTTCTAGAGCTAAAGAAGTTCAAATGGAGTGTCCTCAACGGCTATGAAAAGCTAACATCCAGAGCTTTACAGAAATATATAATAGTCCATACTTTGCTTCAGAATAGAAGGCCCAAAACTGGCATTCAACACCAGCCTCCTGCCCCATTCCAGGCGTCCAGCGCGCACCAAGGAGAGACCAGCGTCCAAACGCCCAAAGAGGTGCCCTTAGCCAGCGTTCAACACCCTAGAGCCATCCTAGCACGTGGATCTCAATCAAGCTCAGCCCAAACACTCACCAAGTGGACCCCAAAAGTGGATTTTAGAACTAAAAGACTGTTTTACCCTTTTTTGTAATCCTTAGTCATTAATTAGTATTTAAAGACTTTTCCACCTCTCATCAAAGGGAGGCACACTTTACACATTTTTATCACTGTATTTTCTATCAGTATGAGTTTCTAAACCTCCTAGATTGAGGGGAGGAGCCCTGCTGAGTTTTATGGATTAATAAAATTATTATTGTTTCTCTTCAATCCATGTTTGATTCAATTCTAAGATGTATCTTCGTTCTTCAACTTGATGAATGGGATGACCCATGACAATCATCTTCATTCTTCATACTAAGACCACATGCCTGACAACCACCGGTGTTCTTCTTGGATTCGTGTGAATACATAACTGAAAAGCATCGAACCACCAGCTTGATTATACATCTCTTAGACGGCTAATCCACGACCTCGTTGGGGACATCTCGAGACATCAGTTCAACCGAGGTATGGAGAGATTAGGGACTTTGTGATAGAGGCTAGAACTCAAAGGCACAGAATTCTCTGAAACGGAAGATCCGACCTTTGTCTGTGGCATTTTGAGTAAGATCATGAAAGAGAATGGACTGCAAGAGCTTCATCCTCAATCAGAATGGATCCACACTAATCCTGAGTTTCAGATTTGAAGGAGTATTGGCAGCTACTCAAACCAGTGTCAATCACATACAGCCTGCCATAGAAGAAATCACTCACAGTTGAAGAAGACAGTAAGAACAGAGTTAATCCAGAAGGACAAAGCATCTCCAAGCCTTAACCATCTTCTTATCATTGCAAACATGTCAACCCAGTTTGGATCTCTTTATTCTTGTGATGCATTCAAACAATCAAACCACCTACCTTTATATCCACCTAACTAAGATCTACACGATAACCATAGCTTGCTTCAAACCACAATTCTCGTGGGATCGACCCTGACTCGCTCAAGTATTACTTGGATGACCCGGTGCACTTGCTGATTCAGTTGTACGAAGTGTGGGAATTTGTGTACCAAGTTTTTGGTGCCATTGCCATGGATTGTTAGAGTTTGGACAACTGACAGATTATCTTGTTGCTTAGATTAGGTATTGTCTTTAATTTTGTTAGCTTGTTTTATTTTCTTCTTCATTTTTTTGAAAAAATCAAAAAAAATTCTAAAACCTTTTCTTTTCTTTATTTGATCTTTGTTTTTGGTTTGAGTCTTTTATTTTTGTTCTTGTGAGTTTTCGAATTTTCTTGAGTCTTTTCTAAAAATTTTCAAAAATAGAGTCTTTTGTTTGAGTCTTGTGTCAATCTTTAAGTTTGGTGTCCTCTTGTGTTTTACTTTTATAATTATTGAAAATTTTGTCTTTGGTTTTCAAAAATTTTAAGTTTGGTGTCTTTTGCATGCTCTTGTTTTCTTTGAATTCTTTATGTTTTGTTCTTAGTGTTCTTATTGATCTTCAAAGCGTTCTTGTTTTTCTTTTCGTTTTGATCTTAAAATTTTTAAGTTTGGTGTCTCTTTGTGTTTTTCTTCTTAATTTTTGAAAACTAGGTGTTTTTACATCTAAAAATTTTAAGTTTGGTATCTTTTTAATGTTTTTCTCTTTCTTCAATAAATTCAAAAATCAAAAAAATAAAATATCTTTTCTTATCTTTAGTTGCAATTTTCGAAAATCTCATCATATTTTTTCAAATTTTAATTTCAAAATCATTATCTTATCTATCTTAGTTTTAAATTTCAAAATTCAAATCTTTTCAAAATCTTATCTTATCTTATTTCAAATTCAAAATTTAAAATTCAAAATTCAAAATTCAAAATTCAAAATTTAATTTTCAAATTTTAAAATAAAATCTTTTTCAAAAATCAAATTTCAAATCTTATCTTTTTCAAATCTTTTTTTAGATCTTTTCATATTCTTATCTTATCTTTTCTAATTTCAAATTTTAAAATCAAATCTTTTTCAAATCTTTTTAGTTTCTTATCTTATCTTTTCTAATTTTAAATTTTAAAATCAAATCTTTTCTAATCTTCTATCTTACCTTAAATTCAAATCTTTCTTAATTAGTTAGTTGTTTTCTTTCTCTTCTCTTTCAAAACTTTCTAACTAATTCTTCTCTCTTCTAATTTTTTAAATTTTTTCTTATATTTCTCTCTCTTCTTTTTCGAAATTCATTAATTAATTTTCAATTCTTTCTAATTAATTAACCTTAATTTTTGAATTTAATTAATAATAAAATAAAAATAAAAATATTTTAATTCTTGTTTCTCTTTTTACTTCTCTTTATTCAAATTCTTCTTCCCTTTCTTCTATCTTCACATCTCACAGGGAGTCCTCTGTTCTTGAACAAAGAGCTCCCATTCTTCTTCTCTCTTGTTTTCTTTTTTTGTTTATGACCAGGAACAGGGATAAAGAATCTCTCTTTAATCTTGATCCTGAA
The DNA here is from genome assembly GCF_003086295.3 of Arachis hypogaea. Classification (NCBI taxonomy): domain Eukaryota; kingdom Viridiplantae; phylum Streptophyta; class Magnoliopsida; order Fabales; family Fabaceae; genus Arachis; species Arachis hypogaea. The sequence goes on along the minus strand of NC_092041.1, from coordinate 76,307,664 downwards.
CCTGAGAAGACTTTAAGGAGGAGCTTACAACAAGTTAAAGCATAACACTCCAGAAGAAACCTCTCAGAAAATTTCGAACAAGAAGCTGAAGACATGGCCGAACCTAATCATGAAGGAGAGGCAAGAAAGGTTCTTGGTGCCTGATAAATGACCAAAAGCATAGATTTGCATTTTCGAACTAAAAATATGATTGACATTGCAAGTATAGTCCAAACCCACAATTGATCATCAATCAAATGTCAATCCAAAGAATATCACAATTCAAAACATAAAATAAAAACTGAGAGTATTTAGACTCCCGGGTCGTCTTCCCTAGGAGTTGCAATTGAAATGCTATGCTATTGGCGATGAGAGAAATGAGGGTTTAATGGCATGAGATTGCAAGAAATGTAAAGTGCAAGAAATTAAATAAGCATGCAAGAAATTAAAGGAAAATAATTAAAAGCAATGCAATTAGAAATTAAATGACAAAAAGGACTATTGGCAAGAATCGGGTAATTAGGGCTTGCTATCCTAGTTGTGGACCATAAACATGGTAATTGTGTGTGGATTAATCCCAATTAGTCAACCCTATATCAAGGATAAGTCAACTAGGCATAATTAATCTCAATTCCTAAGTCCTAAATCAACACTATTTATAGGTCACCACACAATGTGGAATGGACATCCACCACTCAAGTTCACCCAAACACCAAAATTCCAACCAAGAGTGTGGAAAACTAGACTAAAATCCTACCAAACATTTTATCAAATACTTGGAAGGCATGAAAATAAATCATGGTAAAATAACAAGAAATATAAATTCTATAACTACCAAAAGCAAGGAAAGCAAGAATAACAACTCAATTAAACAATAAAGAGGCATGAAACAAAAAATTGCATTAAATGTAAATTAAAGTAACAAAGGGTGCAAATACATAAAAGTGGCAAAAATGGAAAAAATGACAAGATAAAATAAGAGAATTAAGACAATAGAACAAGGAAATGTAAAAGAAACTAGATGAAAACAAGAATTAAATGCTGAAATTACAAAGAAAATAAACTAAGAATCCTAATTTCTAGAGAGAAGGGGGAGCTTCTCTCTCTAGAAAAGTGAACTACATGACTAAAATCTAACCCTAATTTGCTCCCCCCTTCTCCAAGCTTCAATTCTGCATGAAATATAGCCTTGGAAATGAGTTGAACTTGGGTCCTGGAGGCCCAGAAATCGCTCCCAGCGATTTGCATTAATGAGGTCACGTGACACTCGTCACGCATGCGTGTGGGCGACGCGTGCACGTCGTTGACAAAATTCACTCCCACGCGTACGCGTCGCTTGCAAATCTTCCTTGTGCGTGCACGCACTTGTTGAAAAGGTCCAAATGCTCATTTCTTCGTGAATTTTCCTCTTTGCATGCTCCTCTTCCATTTTCACCAAGCCATCCCTACCTATACATCTGAAATCATTGACAAACAACATCAATGTATTGAATAGAAGGTAAATGGAATAAAATAGCCTAATTAAGGCACAAAAGAGCATGTTTTCATAATTAAACACAATTCAGGAGGAAAACTCAAAAGCATGCTATTTAAGGGAATAAGTGCAAGTTTATATGATGAAATCCACTCAAATCAAATCAAAAATTATTGTAAAATATGGATTCATCAATTTCTCCACACTTAAACAATAGCATGTTCTCATGCTAATTACAATCAAAGGAGAAGGGTAAAAGGTAAAATAATTTATTTTATGTACTACCTAAATACATGCAACTATACAAAATGCTCTCTATTTATATGTACAACATGATGTCCTATAGAGTTTGGCAAAAACAAACAAGAGATTCCAATCAATCCAAAACAAGTCGTAGGGCCAAGGCAAAGAATAAATACACTAAGATCAATGTCCAAAGAATTGAATTGAGATTTTCATAACTAACAATAAACAAACAACTTGCAAGAAGACACAATATAAGGCACAAGAACATAGAATTGAGCAATCGAACCCCTCACCGATGTGTATTCACTTTATTCGCTCAGTGTTTAGGGCTTAATCACTCAATTCTCCTTTAATCATGTTTCTCAAAGATTTACAAGTCATCTAACAGTCAACAATTATTTAGTGCATGCATACAAATATCAAGAAGACTTATCCATGGGTTGTAATAGGGCTAGGGTCAAGGTAGGATGCATATGGTCAAGTGGACTGGAATTTGGATTTTCGATTAACCTAAGCTTTCTACCTAACCTACAACAACCTATTCAATTCTAATGCAAACCTTGCTACCCATTCTTCACTTTTTAACACACTCATGCATTCTCTTTCAATCACATTCCATATGTATTGATATTATTACTTTACCTTGGGATAATTTTTTTTGTTTATTATATTTTTTTCTTCTTTTTTTTCTTTTGAGGAATTATAGACAAAAGTGCCAATGCATATGGCTTTAAACATCTAATATATGAGTATGTACCCAATTCCCAAAATTTTAATGAAAATATTAAAATACACTTTTATCTCACCCAATGTTCCCAAACTTCCCAAACTTGAATGATAAACACACTCACTAGCCTAAGCTAATCAAAGATCCAAACAAGAGACATTTATTGTTTTCCACTTTAAGGCTTGTGATGTGCTAAAATTAAGAACAAATGGGTTTAGCATAGGCTCAAAGTTGGCTAAAAATGGAAGATAAAAGGTAGGTTATTTGGGTAAGTGAGCTGTATGAAACGATAGCCTCAATCATATACATGCATTCATACACAAATTAATGGACATATAGAATCAAGCAAATCAAATATCACAATCATAAAAGGAGTTTAATCACACAAGAACAAACTTTATGGTTGGAAATGTGCAACCATATAATTAAGGCTCAAATCTCATAAGGTATGTTGTTCTAACTCTTTCTATGTTCCATGAAAAAGGATACTTCAAGCAAGTTGAAAGAAAAAAATTTCTTAATTCAATTAATGGCATGCCCTAAGAAGGATTTCATGAAAATTTCTTGTTGTTTTACCAAAATTATTCAATCTAACATGCAACATGCAAGTATTTACTACCATAATACTATAAGCACTAAGGAAGTATATACAAACAAACTAAACCAAACAAAGTGCAAATAAGAACAAAAATTGCAAAAATTGAAGAAAAAGAACTAAAAGAATATTGCAAAGTATTTAAGAAAAGGATTTTACCCCCCTCGAAGTTGGCGATCCTCCCCCACACTTAAATAATGCACAGTCCTCCATGCATGCACATGATCCAGGGGCGGAGAGCTATGAGGCTCCACCTTCAGCTGGTGGGCTGTGGGGGTTTTGGGTTGCTATATAAAAAAATAAAAAACAATTGAGGAGAAGTCAGATGTGAGTGTGGTATGATAGAAAACAATGTGTGTATTCCAATTATGCGCGCCGTTGGGACACACACAATGGCTGGTTAAAACGGCATCCACACAATCAAAAAGTAATAGCATGTGTTCCTCAATTAGATGGCCTAGGTTCCAATTAAAGAATAAGTGAAACTTAAGGCACAAGCAATCCTAGGTAACCACAAAAATGAATTGAGTATTTGGTATTGGTTATTGAAATTGTGCAAGTGAAAGTGTTAAATTGGTATAGAATAGCACAATAAACAACAATCAATCCAACAATGAACGAAAACTCCTTATTCATAATGAAACATAATGAAAAAGTCACATGGAAAGGTACTTATTACAAAAAGTGATAAGCTTGATAAAAATCAAGTTAAGTAACTCAAACAAATGCAAAGCATTAACAAGAAACAAGTGTCGGGCATGTGATGAATTTAATATGGAAATCATGATGAACAGGTAAGTTTCAACACAAATCACTTAATTCAATGTACTTACATAATATGTCCTAGTGGTACAATCAAAACTTGAGTATTCAAACCCACTAGGTACTTGGTAAAGTAAGGCGAAGTATAAGTGCATTGGTGGAAACATCATGCAAGAAGTAACCCAATCAACATTAAGCAAACACTTGCAACTTATTCAACTAACAAACATCTAAATAAAACAAATATAATTACTGATGAGCGGATAATTTATATGCTTTTTGGCATTATTTTTAGGTAATTTTTAGTAGGATCTAGCTACTTTTAGGGATGTTTTTATTAGTTTTTATGCTAAATTAACATTTCTGGACTTTACTATGAGTTTGTGTGTTTTTCTGTGATTTCAGGTATTTTCTGGCTGAAATTGAGGGACCTGAGCAAAACTCTGATAAAAGGCTGACAAAAGGACTGCTGATGCTGTTGGATTCTGACCTCCCTGCACTTGAAATGGATTTTCTGGAGCTACCAAACTCCAAATGGTGCGCTCTTAACGGCGTTGGAAAGTAGACATTCAGTGCTTTCCAGCAATATATAATAGTCCATACTTTATTCGAGATTAGACGACGTAAACTGGCACTCAACGCCAGTTCCATGCTGCATTCTGGAGTCAAATGCCAGAAACGCATCACGAACCAAAGTTGAACGCCAAAAACACGTTACAACTTGGCGTTCAACTCCAAAAGAATCCTTTGCACGTGTAAAGCTCAAGCTCAGCCCAAGCACACACCAAGTGGGCCCCGGAAGTGGATTTCTGCATCAATTACTTACTTTTGTAAACCCTAAGGCCACTTTAAGTTTCATGAGTGAAACAAGGTCCTCTATCAGGAATTTGGAGGCACAAGTGGGCCAGCTGAGTAAGAAAGTCACTGAAACTCCTCCTAGTACTCTCCCAAGCAATACTGAAGAGAATCCAAAAAGAGAGTGCAAGGCCATTGACATAATCAACACGGCCGAACCTAGAGCGGAAGGAGACGACGTGAATCCCAATGAGGAAGACCTCATGGGACTGATGTGAGGAAAATGATCCGACACAAAACTCACCGGCAAGTGCACCGGGTCGCATCAAGTAGTAAAACTCACTTAGAGTGAGGTCGATCCCACAGGGATTGAAGGATTGAGCAATTTTAGTTTAGTGGTTGATTTAGTCAAGCGAATCAAGTATTGGTTGAGTGGTTTATCATTAACAGAAGCTAAATTGCTTGGAATGTAAAGGGAGCAGGGAATATTGCAGTAAATCAAAGAGCAAGAAAGTAAAGAGGCTAAATCTTAAAGTGCAAGTAATGTAAATTGCAGAAGCTTAGATTGCAAGTAATGTAAATGGCTGAAGCTTAAAGTGCAAGAAATGTAAATTACTTGAATTGTAAAAGGGATTGGGAGTTGGGATTGCAGAAATTAAACAAGAACAAGTAAATTACATTAAACAATAAAAGAAAAAATTGGATTCCAGTGAAGTAGATCTCAAATAGAAGAGTAAAATGCCTTGAAAAATTTAGAACAGGAAAGCAATGCTTAATTTGCAGCAAATTAAAAGTGGTTGAAGATCTCAGAAGTGGAAGAGACTAGATAGCAAGTCTAGATCTCAAATCCTTCCTTGATCCAACAAGAACAATTGCAAAAGAAATAAAGGGAAGCGAATTGCAGAAATAGCAGAAGAAGAAGCAATGAACAGAAAGTAAAATTCAATTATGCAGAAAATTAAAGAAGATATCTCAAGGTGAGATTGAAACAGAAGTTCTTCAATTCTTCACCCAAGATCAAAAGCAAGAAAAGTAAAGAGTACCCAAGCAAGAACAAGGAAGAAGAGAGATCAATTCTCCTTCCCAATTCTCTAAGATCTAAATTCCAAAGTTAAAGCTCAAAATGAAAAATGAAAGTAAAAAGGAAAATTCCAAAAGTGATTCTAGAGGTCTGTCCCAGGAGGTCCTAATTACATCAAACTAGCTCCTATTTATACACTTTCTATTCTTGGATTTTGGAATTTGGATGGGCTTTTGATTTGGTGAATAAATGAATTAAGTTGGATTTTTAATCCAATTTTCAGCCCATGAAGAATTTGGTTCCAGGAGGATGCTCAGCTCACAAGTTGAGCTTAGCATTGAGGCCTTGTGTAGATTCCCTTGTAGCGTGGAAAGCATCAGGGGAATGCTCAGCTCACAAAGTGAGCTGAGCATTGGTGCCTTGGTGCATGTCTTGTGCGCGCCTTGTGCTCCTTGCCTTGTGATGATGCACGCTGCCCTCCCTTGGTCCGTGTCTTGGTGCTCGCGTGATGCCCATGGGTAGCGCTCTGCTCACTAAGTGAGCTGAGCATTGGCTCTTCCAAGGGAAGGTCCTTGGTTCGAAACCCATGGGAAGCATGCGCTACCCATTTCTTTGATTGCCTTGCTTCCTTGCTTCCTCAAGGTGTGGGGTTCGAACCTTGGGGGATGCATTTGGCCATTTTTGGCTTATTTTTCCTTGTGTAGTAGTGCCTCCCTCATCCGCCTTGGTCATGAGTTCAAGCCTTGGAGCATGCACTTACAACTTATTTTCTTTGAATTATTCCTTTAGTGCTTGATGAGCGGATAATTTGTACGCTTTTTGGCATTGTTTTTAGTATGTTTTTGGTATGATATAGTTAGTTTTTAGTATATTTTTATTAGTTTTTAGTTAAAATTCACTTTTCTGGACTTTACTATGAGTTTGTGTGTTTTTCTGTGATTTCAGGTATTTTCTGGTTGAAATTGAGGGACCTGAGCAAAAATCTGATTCAGAGACCAAAAAGGACTGCAGATGCTGTTGGATTCTGACCTCCCTACACTCGAAGTGGATTTTCTGGAGCTACAGAAGCCCAATTGGCGCGCCCTCAACAGCGTTGGAAAGTAGTCCATACTTTGCCCAAGATTTGATGGCCCAAACCGGCGTTCAAAGTCACCTTCAAGATTTCCAGCGTTAAACGCCGGAACTGGCACCCAAATGGGAGTTAAACGCCCAAACTGGCACTAAAGCTGGCGTTTAACTCCAAGAAGAGTCTCTACACGAAAATGCTTCATTGCTCAGCCCAAGCACACACCAAGTGGGCCCGGAAGTGGATTTTTATGTCATTTACTCATCTCTGTAAACCTTAGGCTACTAGTTCTCTATAAGTAGGACCTTTTACTATTGTATTTGGAGACTTTGATAGCTATCTTCATTTTATGCTATCTTAGATCATTGGGAGGCTGGCCATTCGGCCATGCCTAGACCTTGTTCTTATGTATTTTCAACGGTGGAGCTTCTACACACCATAGATTAAGGTGTGGAGCTCTGCTGTACCTCGAGTATTAATGCAATTACTATTGTTCTTCTATTCAATTCCGCTTGTTCTTGTTCTAAGATATCACTTGTTCTTCAAACTTGATGAATGTGATGATCCGTGACACTCATCATCATTCTCACCTATGAACATGTGACTGACAACCACCTCTGTTCTACCTTCGATTGGGTGAATATCTCTTGGATTCCTGATTGCACGATGCATGGTTGATCGCCTGACAACCGAGTGCTCGCCTGACAACCGAGCCAACCATTCTGTGAGATCAGAGTCTTCATGGTATAGGCTAGAACTGATGGCGGCATTCAAGAGAATCCGGAAAGTCTAACCTTGTCTGTGGTATTCTGAGTAGGATTCAATGATTGAATGAATGTGACGTGCTTCAAACTCCTAGCAGGCGGGGCGTTAGTGACAGACGCAAAAGAATCGATGGATTCTATTCCGGCCTGACCGAGAACCGACAGATGATTACCCATGCTGTGACAGAGCATAGGCAACGTTTTCACTGAGAGGATGGGAGGTAGCCATTGACAACGGTGAAACCCTACATAAGCTTGCCATGGAAAGGAATAAGAAGGATTGGATGAAGACAGTAGGAAAGCAGAGAGACGGATGGGAAGGCATCTTCATGCGCTTATCTGAAGTTCCTACCAATGAATTACATAAGTACCTCTATCTTTATCTTTATGTTTATTTCGTTCATCACCATATCCATTTGTGTTTGCCTGACTAAGATTTACAAGATGACCATAGCTTGCTTCATACTAACAATCTCCGTGGGATCGACCCTTACTCGCGTAAGGTTTATTACTTGGACGACCCAGTGCACTTGCTGGTTAGTTGTGCGAAGTTGTGTTAATGCCATGGTATTGAGCTACCAAGTTTTTGGGGTTCATGACCGGGGATTATGAGAGTTGTGAAAAGTATTGTTCACAATTTCGCGCACCAAGTTTTTGGCGCCGTTGCCGGGGATTGTTCAAGTTTTGAGCAAGCTTTTGGTCCGGTAACATCAGTGCCAAATTTCTGATCCGGCAACAGCACCAAGTTTTTGGCGCCGTTGCCGGGGATTGTTGAGTTTGGACAACTGACGGTTCATCTTGTTGCTTAGATTAGGTATTTATTTTTTCGAAATTCTTGAAGATGAATTCTAGAGTTTCATGATGATTTGTTGAATTCTGGCTGGCTGAGAAGCCATGTCTAATCTCATTGGACCGAGGTTTCAAATTATCATCACAAGAGCTTGTTGATCTTTATCAATCTTGCTTTTGGAACAGTGATCTGCTAAGGCTTGGCTGGCCATTGGCCATGTCTAGTGTTTTGGACCGAAGCTTTCTTTGAAAGCTTGGCTGGCTGTGAAGCCATGTCTAATTCCTGGACCGGAGTCTTAGACTAGCATTGCACTGATTCCTGGAATTCTCATTAAGAATTTTGATATCTTCTTCCTTTTAATTTTCGAAAAACACAAAAAATTTAAAAAAATCATAAAAGCCAAAAATTTCTTGTTGAGTCTAGTGTCTCATCTTAAGTCTAGTGTCAATTGCATGCATTCATTCATGTGTATTAAGGATTCTCAAGTAATTCTTGATAATTTTTGTACTCTGATCTTTGAATTCAATTGACTTGAGTGTTTTGTGTGTCTCATATGCATTTTCATTCTGTTAGTGTCAGTAGTATACAAACTGCTAAGTTTGGTGTCTTGCATGCATTGTTATTTGATTCTTGTTGCATTTTGATTTTTCCTTATTATTAAAAATCCAAAAATATTTTTAATTTGTGTCTTCTCAAGTCAATAATACAGAGAATTGAAGATTCAGAACATGGTGCAGAGGAATTATACAGAAAAAGCTAGGCGTTCAAAACGCCCAGTGAAGAAGGACAGACTGGCGTTTAAACGCCAGCCAGGGTACCTGGTTGGGCGTTTAACGCCCAAAAAGGTATAGTTTTGGGCGTTAAACGCCAGAATGTGCACCATTCTGGGCGTTTAACGCCAGGATGGCACAAGGGGGAAGATTCTGTTTTTCAATGCAATTTTTTTCAGGTTTTCAAAGTTTTTCAAATTCAAATCTTTTTCAAATCATATCTTTTCAATCAAATATTTTTCAAAATCAATTTCTTTCCTTTTTCAAAGATACTTACTATCAATTAATGATTTGATTCAACATTTCAAGTAGGTTGCCTTTTCTGTTGAGAAAGGTTTAATGTTTGAATCATATCTTTTCTTGTTAGTCAAGTTTTTAATTTTTCAAAATCAAATCTTTTTAAAATGTTTTTCAAATCATATCTTCTCAATCACATTTTTTAAAACCAATCATATTTTCTTAACCACATTTTTTTTCAAAATAATTTTCAATCAAATCTCTTTGATTTCTAATTTCAAAATCTTTTAAAAAATCACTTTATTTCTTTCCCACTTTCATTTTCGAAAATTAAGTAATGTTTTTCAAAAATGTTTTCAAAATTTTTACTTAATTTTCGAAAACCACTTCCCTCCTTCTCACATCCTTCTATTTATGAACTAACACTATTCCTTAATGCAAAATTCGAACTCCATCTCCTTTGATAAGTTCGAATTTTCTACTTCTGTCTTCTACTCTTCTTTTCCTCTGACACTTCAAGGAATCTCTATACTGTGACATAGAGGATTCCACATTTCTTGTTCTCTTCTCTCTCATATGAGCAGGAGCAAAGACAAAGGCATTCTTGTTGAGGCTGATCCTGTACCTGAAAGGACCTTGAAGAGAAAGCTAAGAGAAGCCAAAGCACAACTCTCTTTAGAGGACCTGACCGAATTCTTCAAAAGAGAAGAACACATGGCAGCTGAAAACAACAATGCCAACAATGCAAGGAAGGTGCTGGGTGACTTTACTGCACCTACTCCCGATTTCTATGGGAGAAGCATCTCTATCCCTGCCATTGGAGCAAACAACTTTGAGCTTAAGCCTCAATTAGTTTCTCTAATGCAACAGAATTGCAAGTTCCATGGACTTCCACTGGAAGATCCTCATCAGTTTTTAGCTGAGTTCTTGCAAATCTGTGACACAGTCAAGACTAATGGGGTTGACCCTGAGGTCTACAGACTTATGCTATTCCCTTTTGCTGTAAGAGACAGAGCTAGGACATGGTTGGACTCACAACCTAAAGAAAGCCTGGACTCTTGGGAAAAGCTAGTCAATGCCTTCTTGGCAAAGTTCTTTCCACCTCAAAAATTGAGTAAGCTTAGAGTGGAAGTCCAAACCTTCAGACAGAAGGAAGGAGAATCCCTCTATGAAGCTTGGGAAAGATACAAACAACTAATCAGAAAGTGTCCTTCTGATATGCTTTCTGAATGGAGCATCATAGGTATTTTCTATGATGGTCTCTCTGAACTATCCAAGATGTCTTTGGATAGCTCTGCAGGAGGATCTCTTCATCTGAAGAAGACGCCTACTGAAGCTCAAGAACTGATTGAAATGGTTGCAAATAACCAATTCATGTACACTTCTGAAAGAAATCCTGTGAACAATGGGACTAGTCAGAAGAAAGGAGTTCTTGAGATTGACACTCTGAATGCCATTTTGGCTCAGAATAAAATATTGACCCAACAAGTCAATATGATTTCTCAAAGTCTGTCTAGAATGCAAAATGCACCAAGCAGTACTAAGGAAGCTTCATCTGAGGAAGAAGCTTATGATCCTGAGAACCCTTCAATGGAAGAGGTGAATTACATGGGAGAACCCTATGGAAACACCTATAATCCTTCATGGAGGAATCATCCAAATCTTTCATGGAAGGATCAACAGAGACCTCAACAAGGTTTCAATAACAATAATGTTGGAAGAAACAGGTTTAGCAATAGCAAGCCTTTTCCATCATCTTCTCAGCAACAGACAGAGAGTTCTAAGCAGAATACCTCTGACTTAGCAACCATGGTCTCTGATCTAATCAAAACCACTCAAAGTTTCATGACTGAAACAAGGTCCTCCATTAGAAATTTGGAAGGACAAGTGGGTCAGCTGAGCAAGAAAATTACTGAACTCCCTCCTAGTACTCTCCCAAGCAATACAGAAGAAAACCCAAAAGGAGAGTGCAAGGCCATTAACATGGCCGAATTTTGGGAGGAAGAAGAGGCAGTGAACGCCACTGAGGAAGGCCTCACTGGGCGTCCACTGGCCTCCAATGAGTTCCCCAATGAGGAACCATGGGAATCTGAGGCTCAAAATGAGACCATAGAGATTCTACTAGACTTACTTCTGCCATTCATGAGCTCTGATGAGTATTCTTCCTCTGAAGAGGATGAGTATGTCACTGAAGAGCAAGTTGCTAAATACCTTGGAGCAATCATGAAGCTGAATGACAAGTTATTTGGAAATGAGACTTGGGAGGATGAATCCCCTTTGCTCACCAAAGAACTGGATGACTTGTCTAGGCAGAAACTGCCTCAAAAGAGACAGGATCCTGGGAAGTTTTCAATACCTTGTATCATAGGCACCATGACCTTCAAGAAGGCCTTTTGTGACTTAGGGTCAAGTGTAAACCTCATGCCCCTCTCTGTAATGGAGAAGTTAGGGATCTCTGAGGTGCAAGCTGCAAAAATCTCACTAGAGATGGCAGACAACTCAAGAAAACAAGCCCATGGACTTGTAGAGGATGTTCTGGTTAAAGTTGAAAACCATTACATCCCTACTGATTTCATAGTCCTAGAGACTGGGAAGTGCATGGATGAATCCATCATCCTTGGCAGACCCTTCCTAGCCACAGCAAAGGCTGTGATTGATGTTGATAGAGGAGAGTTGATCATTCAAGTGAATGAAGAATCCTTGGTGTTTAAGGCTCAAGGATATCCCTCTGTCATCATGGAGAGGAAGCATGAAGAGCTTCTCTCAAGGCAGAGCCAAACAGAGCCCCCACAGTCAAACTTTAAGTTTGGTGTTGGGAGGCCACAACCAAACTCTAAGTTTGGTGTTGAACCCCCACATTCAAACTCTAAGTTTGGTGTTGGGAGGTCCCAACATAGCTCTGAGCATTTCTGAGGCTCCATGAGAGTCCTCTGTCAAGCTACTGACATTAAAGAAGCGCTTGTTGGGAGGCAACCCAATGTTATATTTTATCTATTTTATTTTGTTATTTTCTCTTTTTTGTAGGTTGATGATCATGAGAAGTCACAAAATCAATGAAAAAAGCAAAAACAGAATGAAAAACAAGAAGAAAAACAGCACACCCTGGAGGACGCACCCACTGGCGTTTAAACGCCAGTGAGGTTAGCTGTTGGGCGTTTAACGCCCAGTCTGGCACCATTCTGGGCGTTTAACGCCAGAAAGGGGCACCAGACTGGCGTTAAACGCCAGAAATGGGCAAGAAGCTGGCGTTAAACGCCAGAAATGGGCACCAGCCCGGCGTTTAACGCCAGAATTGGCACAAAACGTGTTTTTTCTTGCTATTTGGTGCAGGGATGACTTTTCCTTGACACCTCAAGATCTGTGGACCCCACAGGATCCCCACCTACCCTACCACTCTCTTTCTCTTCTTCACCCATTCACCAATCACCTCAACACCTCTTCCCCAAAAACCCTTCACCTATCAAATCCCATCTTTCTCTTCACCACTCACATCCATCCTTCTTAAAACCCCACCTACCTCACCATTCAAATTCAAACCACTTTCCCACCCAAACCCACCCCCAAATGGCCGAACCCTACCCTTCCCCTTCTCCTATATATACCCTCCTTCACTCCTTCATTTTCACAACATACACACCACTTCTCCCCTTCTTGGCCGAAAACAAAAGCCATTCCATTTCCCCTCATTTCTTCTTCTTCTACTCTCTTCTTTCTTCTTTTGCTCGAGGACGAGCAAACCTTTTAAGTTTGGTGTGGTAAAAGCATTGCTTTTTGTTTTTCCATAACCATTTATGGCATCCAAAGCCGGAGAAACCTCTAGAAAGAGGAAAGGGAAGGCAAAAGCTTCCACCTCTGAGTCATGGGAGATGGAGAGATTCATCTCAAGGGTGCATCAAGACCACTTCTATGAAGTTGTGGCCTTGAAGAAGGTGATCCCCGAGGTCCCTTTTTCACTCAAAAAGGGTGAATATCCGGAGATTCGACATGAGATCCGAAGAAGAGGTTGGGAAGTTCTTACCAACCCCATTCAACAAGTCGGAATCTTGATGGTTCAAGAGTTCTATGCCAATGCATGGATCACCAAGAACCATGATCAAAGTCTGAACCCGAATCCAAAGAATTATCTTACTATGGTTCGGGGGAAATACTTGGATTTTAGTCTGGATAGTGTGAGAGTGGCGTTCAACTTGCCCATGATGCAAGGAGATGAACATCCTTACACTAGAAGGGTCAACTTTGATCAAAGGTTGGACCAAGTCCTCACGATCATATGTGAAGAGGGCGCCCAATGGAAGAGAGATTCAAAAGGGAAGCCGGTTCAATTAAGAAGGCATGACCTCAAGCCCGTGGCTAGAGGATGGTTGGAGTTCATCCAACGCTCAATCATTCCCACTAGCAACCGGTCCGAAGTTACCATAGACCGGGCTATCATGATCCATAGCATCATGATTGGAGAAGAAATAGAAGTTCATGAGGTTATAGCCCAAGAACTCTATAAGGTGGTGGACAAGTCCTCTACCTTGGCAAGGTTAGCCTTTCCTCATCTCATTTGTCACCTCTGTTATTCAGTTGGAGTTGACATAGAGGGAGACATTCCCATTGATGAGGACAAGCCCATCACTAAGAAGAGGATGGAGCACACAAGAGACCCCACTCATCATGAGATCCCTGAGATTCCTCAAGGGATGCACTTTCCTCCACAAAACTATTGGGAGCAACTAAACACCTCCCTAGGAGAATTGAGTTCCAACATGGGACAACTAAGGGTGGAGCATCAAGAACACTCCATCATCCTCCATGAGATTAGAGAAGATCAAAGAATCATGATGGAGGAGCAACAAAGACAAGGAAGAGACATTGAGGAGCTCAAGCACTCCATAGGATCTTCAAGAGGAAGAAAGAGCCGCCATCACTAAGGTGGACCCGTTCCTTAATTTCCTTGATCTTATTTCTTCTGTTTTTCGAATTTTATGCTTATGTTTATCCATGTTTGTGTCTTGTGATCATTAGTGTCTTAGTGTCCATGCCTTAAAGTTATGAATGTCCTATGAATCCATCACCTTTCTTGAATAAAAACGTGCTTAAATTAAAAAAGAAAAAGAATTGCATGAATTTTGAATTTTATAACAGTTTAATTATTGTGATGTGGTGGCATTACTTTTGTCTTCTGAATGTATGCTTAAACAGGGCATATGTATCTTGAATTTGTGGTTCATGAATGTTGGCTCTTGAAAGAATGATGAAAAAGGAGACATGTTACTGAGGATCTGAAAAATCATTACAATGATTCTTGAAGCAAGAAAAAGCATTACTATTCAAAAAAAAATCGAAAAAAATTGAAAAAGAAAAGAAAACGAAAAAAAGAGAGAAAAAGAAAGAAATAAAGTTGTGATCCAAGGCAAAAAGAGTGTGCTTAAGAATCCTGGACACCTCTAATTGGGGACTCTAGCAAAGCTGAGTCACAATCTGAAAAGGTTCACCCAATTATGTGTCTGTGGCATGTATGTATCCGGTGGTAATACTGGAAGACAAAGTGCTTTGGGCCACAGCCAAGACTCAATAAATAGCTATGTTCAAGAATCATCATACTTTACTAGGAGAATCAATAGCACTATCTGGATTCTGAGTTCCTAAAGAAGCCAATCATTATGAATTTCAAAGGATAGAGTGAGATGCCAAAACTATTCAGAGGCAAAAAGCTAAAAGCCCCGCTCATCTAATTAATACTGATCTTCACAGATGTTTTTGGAATTCATTGCATATTCTCTTCTTTTTATCTTATTTGATTTACAGTTGCTTGAGGACAAGCAACAATTTAAGTTTGGTGTTGTGATGAGCGGATAACTTGTACGCTTTTTGGCATTGTTTTTAGTATGTTTTTGGTATGATATAGTTAGTTTTTAGTATATTTTTATTAGTTTTTAGTTAAAATTCACTTTTCTGGACTTTACTATGAGTTTGTGTGTTTTTCTGTGATTTCAGGTAATTTCTGGCTGAAATTGAGGGACCTGAGCAAAAATCTGATTCAGAGACCAAAAAGGACTGCAGATGCTGTTGGATTCTGACCTCCCTGCACTCGAAGTTGATTTTCTGGAGCTACAGAAGCCCAATTGGCGCGCTTATAACGGCGTTGGAAAGTAGACATCCTGGGCTTTCCAGCAATATTGATAGTCCATACTTTGCCCAAGATTTGATAGCCCAAACCGGCGTTCAAAGTCACCTTCAAGATTTCCAGCGTTAAACGCCGGAACTGGCACCCAAATGGGAGTTAAACGCCCAAACTGGCACTAAAGCTGGCGTTTAACTCCAAGAAGAGTCTCTACATGAAAATGCTTCATTGCTCAGCCCAAGAACACACCAAGTGGGCCCGGAAGTAGATTTTTATGTCATTTACTCATCTCTGTAAACCTTAGGCTACTAGTTCTCTATAAGTAGGACCTTTTACTATTGTATTTGGAGACTTTGATAGCTATCTTCATTTTATGCTATCTTAGATCATTGGGAGGCTGGCCATTCGGCCATGCCTAGACCTTGTTCTTATGTATTTTCAACGGTGGAGCTTCTACACACCATAGATTAAGGTGTGGAGCTCTGCTGTACCTCGAGTATTAATGCAATTACTATTGTTCTTCTATTCAATTCCGCTTGTTCTTGTTCTAAGATATCACTTGTTCTTCAAACTTGATGAATGTGATGATCCGTGACACTCATCATCATTCTCACCTATGAACATGTGACTGACAACCACCTCTGTTCTACCTTCGATTGGGTGAATATCTCTTGGATTCCTGATTGCACGATGCATGGTTGATCGCCTGACAACCGAGTGCTCGCCTGACAACCGAGCCAACCATTCTGTGAGATCAGAGTCTTCGTGGTATAGGCTAGAACTGATGGCGGCATTCAAGAGAATCCGGAAGGTCTAACCTTGTCTGTGGTATTCTGAGTAGGATTCAATGATTGAATGACTGTGACGTGCTTCAAACTCCTAGCAGGCGGGGCGTTAGTGACAGACGCAAAAGAATCGATGGATTCTATTCCGGCCTGACCGAGAACCGACAGATGATTACCCATGCTGTGACAGAGCATAGGCAACGTTTTCACTGAGAGGATGGGAGGTAGCCATTGACATCGGTGAAACCCTACATAAGCTTGCCATGGAAAGGAATAAGAAGGATTGGATGAAGACAGTAGGAAAGCAGAGAGACGGAAGGGAAGGCATCTTCATGCGCTTATCTGAAGTTCCTACCAATGAATTACATAAGTACCTCTATCTTTATCTTTATGTTTATTTCGTTCATCACCATATCCATTTGAGTTTGCCTGACTAAGATTTACAAGATGACCATAGCTTGCTTCATACTAACAATCTCCGTGGGATCGACCCTTACTCGCGTAAGGTTTATTACTTGGACGACCCAGTGCACTTGCTGGTTAGTTGTGCAAAGTTGTGTTAATGCCATGGTATTGAGCTACCAAGTTTTTGGGGTTCATGACCGGGGATTATGAGAGTTGTGAAAAGTATTGTTCACAATTTCGCGCACCAGTGCTCTCGATAATGCTCACTTGGTGAGCTGAGCATTGTTTTTCCTTTCCTTGTTTCTTAGCTTCATATTGTGCTCAGCTCACAAAGTGAGCAGAGCATTGTGCCTTGGTTCCCTGGGAGTAAGTATAGCGCTCACTTAGTGAGCTTGGTGCTCTTGGAGAGAGCTTCATGGTTTGTTGCGCCGCACTCCCTCCTTTCTTGGCCACACTTTTTTTTTCCTTGAGCCACACTTCTTAGGCCACGTTTTCTTCTTTTCTTCTTTTCTTCACCTACAATTAATCAAAACAACCAATCAAAGTATCACCAAATTCACAAGGTTTATAAATCATTAAAACTCAATTAAATTTAGCCTAAACCACATGATTTAGCATCAATTAGATGGTGGTTGTTTGATTCAAAGAAGTCATGCATTTCCATTCCAAATCACTTACTTAAAATGCAAGAAAGTGCATAAAACCTAATGAAAACAAAGAAAAAAGACTAGTGAAACTAGGCTAAGATGACTTGTCATCACAACACCAAACTTAAAACTTACTTGTCCCCAAGCAAGCATCAAACACAAGAGAAGATAGAATGAAATAGATAAGTATATATGTTCTTATTAAGCAGATAGTTGAATTTGGTCTATGGGATTTTATGTAGATCAAAAGTAGCACATTTATTACTTGCTGTCAACACAAACAATGTTTCCTTAAGGGTCCACTAAGGTTGCTGCTACAATGTCTTACTTTTTGATCATTTCCCTTGTTAGCTTTTCTTATTTCTTTTGCATGAAGAGCTTATTACTTATTAAAGACTTGGTGGCAAATGTTGCAGTGGCCTTTGGCTTAATTTCACTCAACATTTCTTCACCATAGACACATAGCTCACTCTTTCTTCCTAGTATCATTGATGCCCAGCATCTCTTTGGATAACTAAATGTTTTGTAGCTAGGTTGCTCTTTATTGTGGACTTTCTGTTGGCAATCCCAAATCAGTTGATCTAAGTTGCCAAGTTTTAAAATACTCCTTAGAACTTACTTGTCCAAGCATATCCTAGTACATAAACACCACAGGCATGTGTCCTAGGGTCCAAGCTATTGGTGTCTAGCCTTATTGTTTGTTTCTTTGCCAACTTTTGGCTTTTTTTTTCTTTTTCTTTCTGTTTTGGTTTATTTTCAAGGGACTTTCAATAATTGAGAAATAATAGCAACAAACTAGCTTAGGCTTCAAGTAACAAGTCATTTTTCAGCATTTATTCTATGAGCTAACAATTTAATCAAACACATACCACCACTAACTCCCATTCTAACTTTTGCAACATTAAACAATTACTTTTCTAAATCAAATATCTCTCTTTTATTCAAACAGCAAGGGAAAACAAAACAAAGTATTCAAGCTAATGAGTGATGACACTTATTATGCATATTGCTTATGCAGAAATTATGCAGATAGATTTCTCTAGTATGTACTTCCATTTGCAACTAAGTAATCATTTCAGCTAGACATAAAGGACTCTCTAAATTGAGTCATTACACAACAACAAAGATCAAGTGTAGATACAACCTGTTGGGTTGCAGCTTTTCATTCTTCCTTCTGTTTGCTCTTTGTTAGTGATCATGCAAATGTTCCCTAATTTGTTGGCTATTTTCCTGCATACTCCTTAAATGTTGCTGCTTTTCAACCCCTTTTGGTATCCAGTTAATCTGCAAAGCTTATGTGTGGGCTCTTGAACTTACTTTGGTATGTGAATACCAAACTTAGTTCCTTGCTAATGTTCCTCATGCAACAAATTCTATGTGAAATCTTTTTTTTTCTTTTCCAAAAGCAATAAAGCTAATTACTATAAAACATCAGAATAGTTAACCAGTTTATCTAATTGCGTGAGGCTAGCATTATGCAGGAGGTGAGAATATGTTCTATGATGAGATATTGGTGGAACACCAAACTTAAAATCCTTCATTCTCCCCTATTTTGTTTTGGTGTGCAACACCAAACTTAGCTTCTTGCAATACAGACAAAGCTAATTAACCTTTTTATTAAAATAGCTATGAAAAGAAAACTACCTCCGGTTGGGTTGCCTCCCAACAAGCGCTCTTTTATTGTCACTAGGTTGATGATGAGCGGATAATTTGTACGCTTTTTGGCATTATTTTTAGTATGATCTAGTTAGTTTTTAGTATATTTTTATTAGTTTTTAGTTAAAATTCACTTTTCTGGACTTTACTATGAGTTTGTGTGTTTTTCTGTGATTTCAGGTATTTTCTGGCTGAAATTGAGGGACCTGAGCAAAAATCTGATTCAGAGACTAAAAAGGACTGCAGATGCTGTTGGATTCTGACCACCCTGCACTCGAAGTGGATTTTCTGGAGCTACAGAAGCCCAATTGGCGCGCTCTCAACGGCGTTGGAAATTAGACATCTTGGGCTTTCCAGCAATATATGATAGTCCATACTTTGCCCAAGATTTGATGGCCCAAACCGGCGTTCAAAGTCACCTTCAGAATTCCCAGCGTTAAACGCCGGAACTGGCACAAGGATGGGAGTTAAACGCCCAAACTGGCACCAAAGCTGGCGTTTAACTCCAAGAAGAGTCTCTACACGAAAATGCTTCAATGCTCACCCCAAGCACACACCAAGTGGGCCCGGAAGTGGATTTTTATGTCATTTACTCATCTCTGTAAACCCTAGGCTACTAGTTCTCTATATATAGGACCTTTTACTATTGTATTTTCATCTTCTGATCTTTGGAGTCTTTTGATCTTTAGATCTTTTGATCACTTTGGGAGGCTGGCCATTCGGCCATGCCTAGACCTTGTTCTTATGTATTTTCAACGGTGGAGTTTCTACACACCATAGATTAAGGTGTGGAGCTCTGCTGTACCTCGAGTATTAATGCAATTACTATTGTTCTTCTATTCAATTCCGCTTGTTCTTGTTCTAAGATATCATTTGTTCTTCAACTTGATGAATGTGATGATCTGTGACACTCATCATCATTCTCACCTATGAACGTGTACCTGACAACCACCTCTGTTCTACCTTAGATTGGGTGAATATCTCTTGGATTCCTAATACACGACGCATGGTTGATCGCCTGACAACCGAGCGCTCGCCTGACAACCGAGCCAGCCATTCCGTGAGATCAGAGTCTTCGTGGTATAGGCTAGAACTGATGGCGGCATTCAAGAGAATCCGGAAGGTCTAAACCTTGTCTGTGGTATTCTGAGTAGGATTCAATGATTGAATGACTGTGACGAGCTTCAAACTCCTGAGGGCGGGGCGTTAGTGACAGACGCAAAAGAATCATTGGATTCTATTCCGGCCTGATTGAGAATTGACAGATGGATAGCCGTGCCGTGACAGGGTGCGTTGAACATTTCCACTGAGAGGATGGGAGGTAGCCACTGACAACGGTGAAACCCTTGCATAAGCTTGCCATGGAAAGGAGTAAGAAGGATTGGATGAAGACAGTAGGAAAGCAGAGAGACGGAAGGGACAAGCATCTTCATACGCTTATCTGAAATTCCCACCAATGAATTACATAAGTATCTCTATCTTTATCTTTAAGTTTTATTCGTATATCACCCATACCCATTTGAGTTTGCCTGACTAAGATTTACAAGGTGACCATAGCTTGCTTCATACCAACAATCTCTGTGGGATCCACCCTTACTCGCGTAAGGTTTATTACTTGGACGACCCAGTACACTTGCTGGTTAGTTGTGCGAAGTTGTAGTGATCACAATTTCATCCACCAAGTTTTTGGCGCCGTTGCCGGGGATTGTTCGAGTATGGACAACTGACGGTTCATCTTGTTGCTTAGATTAGGTATTTGTCTTCAGAGTTCTTAAAAATGAATTCTAGTGTTTCAAGGTGATGATCTTATCATCACCAAAGCTGATTGATTTTTATCAATTTAGCTCTTGAATGCAATGTCCTACTGAAGCTTGTTCAGCCATTTCTAATTTCTTTAGACTAAAGCTTTAGACTAACATTGCATGATTCCTGGAATTCTCATTAAGAATTTTGATACCTTTATTTTCTTTTCCACTTAATTTTTGAAAAACACAAAAAAATTTACAAAATCATAAAAACCAAAAATATTTTATGTTTCTTGTTTGAGTCTAGAGTCTCATTTTATGTTTGGTGTCAATTGCATGTTTTTGTTCTTCTTGCACTCATGCATGTGTCTTCATTAATCTTCAAGTTGTTCTTGATGATTTCTTACTCTGATCTTTGAATTCTATTGACTTGAGTGTTTATGTGTCTCATATGCATTCTCATTAGTGTCAGTAGTATACAAACTGCTAAGTTTGGTGTCTTGCATGCATTGTTATTTGATTTTAGTTGCATTTTGATTATTCCTCATTATTAAAAATCCAAAAATAATTTTAATTTGTGTCTTTTCAAGTCAATAATACAGAGAATTGAAGATTCAGAACATACTGCAGAGGAATTATACAGAAAAAGCTGGGCGTTCAAAACGCCCAGTGAAGAAGGGCAAACTGGCGTTTAAACGCCAGCCAGGGTGCCTGGCTGGGCGTTTAACGCCCAAAAGGGTAGAGTTTTGGGCGTTAAACGCCAGAATGTGCACCATTCTGGGCGTTTAACGCCAGGATGGCACAAGAGGGAAGATTTTGTTTTTAATGCAATTTTTTTTCAAGTTTTCAAATTTTTCAAAATCAAATCTTTTTCAAATCATATCTTTTCAATCAAATCTTTTTCAAAATCAATTTCTTTCTATTTTCAAAAATACTTGCTCTCATTTAATGATTTGATTCAACATTTCAAGTATGTTGCCTTTTCTGTTGAGAAAGGTTTAATGTTTGAATCATATCTTTTCTTGTTAGCCAAGTTATTAATTTTTAAAATCAAATCTTTGTAAAATGTTTTTCAAATCATATCTTCTCAATCACATCTTTTTAAAACCAATCATATCTTCTTAACCACATCTTTTTCAAAATAGTTTTCAATCAAATCTTTTTGATTTCTAATTTCAAAATCTTTTTCAAAAAATCACTTTACCTCTTTCTCAATCTTGGTTTTCGAAAATTCTTAAAGTTTTTCAAAATGTTTTTTTTTAAATCTCTTACTTAATTTTCGAAAATTCTTTCCCTCTTCTCACATTCTTCTTCTACCTCTTCCTTCTATTTTTCTATTCCTCTGACACCTCAAGGAATCTCTATACTGTGACATAGAGGATTCCATATTTTCTTGTTCTCTTCTCTTTCACATGAGCAGGAGCAAAGACAAAAGCATTCTTGTTGAGGCTGACCCTGAACCTGAAAGGGCCTTGAAGCGAAAGCTAAGAGAAGCTAAGGCACAATTCTCTGTAGAGGACCTAACAGAAATCTTCAAAGAAGAAGAAAACATGGCAGCCGAAAACAACAATAATGCCAACAATGCAAGGAAGGTGCTGGGTGACTTTACTGCACCTACTCCCGACTTCTATGGGAGAAGCATCTCTATCCCTGCCATTGGAGCAAACAACTTTGAGCTTAAGCCTCAATTAGTTTCTCTAATGCAACAGAATTGCAAGTTCTATGGACTTCCATTGGAAGATCCTCATCAGTTCTTAGCTGAGTTCTTGCAAATCTGTGACACTGTCAAGACTAATGGGGTTGACCCTGAGGTCTACAGACTTATGCTATTCCCTTTTGCTGTAAGAGACAGAGCTAGGACATGATTGGACTCACAACCTAAAGAAAGCCTGAACTCTTGGGAAAAGCTAGTCAATGCCTTCTTGGCAAAGTTCTTTCCACCTCAAAAATTGAGTAAGCTTAGAGTGGAAGTCCAAACCTTCAGACAGAAGGAAGGAGAATCCCTCTATGAAGCTTGGAAAAGATACAAACAATTAATCAGAAAGTGTCCCTCTGATATGCTTTCTGAATGGAGCATCATAGGTATTTTCTATGATGGTCTGTCTGAACTGTCCAAGATGTCTTTGGATAGCTCTGCTGGAGGATCTCTTCATCTGAAGAAGACGGCTACAGAAGCTCAAGAGCTGATTGAAATGGTTGCAAATAACCAATTCATGTACACTTCTGAAAGGAATCCTGTGAACAACGGGACAAATCAGAAGAAAGGAGTTCTTGAGATAGACACTCTGAATGCCATATTGGCTCAGAACAAAATATTGACTCAACAAGTCAATATGATTTCTCAAAGTCTGTCTGGAATGCAAAATGCACCAAGCAGTACTAAGGAAGCTTCATCTGAAGAAGAAGCTTCTGATCCTGAAAACCCTTCAATGGAAGAGGTGAATTACATGGGAGAACCCTATAGAAACACCTATAATCCTTCATGGAGAAATCATCCAAATCTCTCATGGAAGGATCAACAGAGACCTCAACAAGGTTTCAACAATAATAATGGTGGAAGAAACAGGTTTAGCAATGGCAAGCCTTTTTCATCATCTTCTCAGCAACAGACAGAGAGTTCTAAGCAGAATACCTCTGACTTAGCAACCATGGTCTCTGATCTAATCAAGACCACTCAAAGTTTCATGACTGAAACAAGGTCCTCTATTAGAAATTTGGAGGCACAAGTGGGACAGCTGAGCAAGAAAATTACTGAACTCCCTCCTAGTACTCTCCCAAGCAATACAGAAGAAAATCCAAAAGGAGAGTGCAAGGCCATCAACATGGCCGAATTTGGAGAGGAGGGAGAGGTAGTGAACGCCACTAAGGAAGACCTCAATGGACGTCCACTGGCCTCCAATGAGTTCCCCAAAGAGGAACCATGGGAATCTGAGGCTCAAAATGAGACCATAGAGATTCCATTGGACTTACTTCTGCCATTCATGAGCTCTGATGAGTATTCTTCCTCTGAAGAGGATGAGTATGTCACTGAAGAGCAAGTTGCTAAATACCTTGGAGCAATCATGAAGCTAAATGACAAGTTATTTGGAAATGAGACTTGGGAGGATGAACCCCCTTTGCTCACCAAAGAACTGGATGACTTGTTTAGGCAGAAACTGCCTCAAAAGAGACAGGATCCTGGGAAGTTTTCAATACCTTGTACCATAGGCACCATGACCTTCAAGAAGGCCTTGTGTGACTTAGGGTCAAGTGTAAACCTCATGCCTCTCTCTGTAATGGAGAAGCTAGGGATCTTTGAGGTGCAAGCTGCAGAAATCTCACTAGAGATGGCAAATAACTCAAGAAAACAAGCTCATGGACTTGTAGAGGATGTTCTGGTAAAAGTTGAAGACCATTACATCCCTGCTGATTTCATAGTCCTAGAGACTGGGAAGTGCATGGATGAATCCATCATCCTTGGCAGACCCTTCCTAGCCACAGCAAAGGCTGTGATTGATGTTGATAGAGGAGAATTGATCATTCAAGTGAATGAAGAATCCTTTGTGTTTAAGGCTCAAGGATATCCCTCTGTCACCATGGAGAGGAAGCATGAAGAGCTTCTCTCAAAACAGAGCCAAACAGAGCCCCCACAGTCAAACTCTAAGTTTGGTGTTGGGAGGCCACAACCAACTTCTAAGTTTGGTGTTGAACCCCCACATTCAAACTCTAAGTTTGGTGTTGGGAGGTTCCAACATTGCTCTGAGCATCTTTGAGGCTCCATGAGAGCCCTCTGTCAAGCTACTGAAATTAAAGAAGCGCTTGTTGGGAGGCAACCCAATGTTATATTTTATCTATTTCCCTTTGTTATTTTATGTTTTTTGTAGGTTGATGATCATGAGAAGTCACAAAATCAATTGAAAAAGCAAAAACAGAAAGAAAAACAGAAAGAAAAATAGCACACCCTGGAGGAAGATCCTGCTGGCGTTTAAACGCCAGTAAGGCTAGCAGATGGGCGTTTAACGCCCAGTCTGGCACCATTCTGGGCGTTTAACGCTAGAAAGGGGCACCAGACTGGCGTTAAACGCCAATAAAGGGCAAGAACTTGGCGTTAAACACCAGAAATGGGCACCAGCCCGGCGTTTAACGCCAGAATTGGCATAAAGAGCAATTTTGCTCGCCACTTGGTGCAGGGATGACTTTTCCTTGACACCTCAGGATCTGTGGACCCCACAGGATCCCCACCTACCCCACCACTCTCTCTCTTCTTCACCCATTCACCAATCACCTCAACACCTCTTCCCCAAAAACCCTTCACCTATTAAATCCCATCTTTCTCTTCACCACTCACATCCATCCTTCATAAAACCCCACCTACCTCACCATTCAAATTCAAACCACTTTCCCTCCCAAACCAACCCATACATGACCGAACCATAACCCTCCCCCCACTCCTATATAAACCCTTCTTCACTCCTTCATTTTCACATGACTTAAACACTACTTCTCCCTCTTTGGCCGAGCCACAAAGCCTCCTCCATCTCCTTCATTTCTTCTTCTTCTACTCTCTTCTTTCTTCTTTTGCTCGAGGACGAGCAAACCTTTTAAGTTTGGTGTGGTAAAAGCATTGCTTTTTGTTTTTCCATAACCATTTATGGCATCCAAGGCCGGAGAAACCTCTAGAAAGAGGAAAGGGAAGGCAAAAGCTTCCACCTCCGAGTCATGAGAGATGGAGAGATTCATCTCAAGGGTGCATCAAGACCACTTCTATGAAGTTGTGGCCTTGAAGAAGGTGATCCCCGAGGTCCCTTTCAAACTCAAAAAAAGTGAATATCCGGAGAACCGACATGAGATCCGAAGAAGAGGTTGGGAAGTTCTTACCAACCCCATTCAACAAGTCGGAATCTTAATGGTTCAAGAGTTCTATGCCAATGCATGGATCACCAAGAACCATGATCAAAGTGTGAACCCGGATCCAAAGAATTGGCTTACTATGGTTCGGGGAAAATACTTGGATTTTAGTCCGGAAAATGTAAGGTTGGCATTCAACTTGCCCATGATGCAAGGAGATGAACACCCTTACAATAGAAGGGTCAACTTTGATCAAAGGTTGGACCAAGTCCTCATAGACATTTGTGAAGAGGGCGCCCAATGGAAGAGAGATTCAAGAGGAAAGCCGGTTCAATTGAGAAGGCATGACCTCAAGCCGTGGCTAGGGATGGTTGGAGTTTATCCAACGCTCATCATTCGCACTAGCAACCGGTCCGAAGTTACTATAGACCGGGCTATCATGATTCATAGCATCATGATTAGAGAAGAAATAGAAGTTCATGAGGTGATATCCCAAGAACTTTATAAGGTGGTGACAAGTCCTCTACCTTGGCAAGGTTAGCCTTTCTCATCTCATTTGTCACCTCTGTTATTCAGTTGGAGTTGACATAGAGGGAGACATTCCCATTGATGAGGAAAGCCATCACTAAGAAGAGGATGGAGCTAACAAGAGATCCCTCTCATCATCAAATCCCTGAGATGCCTCAAGGGATGCACTTTCCTCCACAAAACTATTGGGAGCAACTAAACACCTCCCTAGGAAAATTGAGTTCCAACATGGGACAACTAAGGGTGGAGCACCAAGAACATTCCATCCTCCTCCATGAAATTAGAGAAGATCAAAGAATCATGAGAGAGGAGCAACAAAGACAAGGAAGAGACATTGAGGAGCTCAAGCACTCCATAGGATCATCAAGAGGAAGAACAAGCCGCCATCACTAAGGTGGACCCGTTCTTTAATTTCCTTGTTCTTTATTTTCTGTTTTTCGAAAATTATGCTTGTGTTTATCTATGTTTGTGTCTTGTGATCATTAGTGTCTTAGTGTCTATGCCTTAAAGTTATAAATGTCCTATGAATCCATCAACTCTCTTAAATGAAAAATGTTCTTAATTGAAAAAGAAAAGAATTGCATGAATTTTGAGTTTTATAATAGTTTAATTATTTTGATGTGGTGGCAATACTTTTGTTTCTGAATGTATGCTTAAACAGTGCATATGTCTTTTGAATTTGTGGTTCATGAATGTTGGCTCTTGAAAGAATGATGAAAAAGGAGACATGTTACTGAGGATCTGAAAAATCATAAAAATGATTCTTGAAGCAAGAAAAAGCAGTGAATACAAAAAAAAATTCGACAAAAAGAGAGAAAGAAAAAGAAAGAGAAAATGAAAGAAAAAGAAAGAAAAAGAAAGAAA